>NW_023596545.1:8723174-8824066 GCF_011947565.3 Pollicipes pollicipes
CACACACACACACACACACAACACACACACAGATAGATAGATAGTAGATAGATAGATAGATAGATAGATAGATAGATAGATAGATAGATAGATAGATAGATAGATAGATAGATAGATAGATAGATAGATATATTATATATATATATATATATATATGTATGCATGTATGCATATACATATATATTACGTATATATAATACGCACATATCATATATATACTACATATGTATGTATATTTTGCATATATTGTATGTTTATGCTGGGTATATATGTTATAATAAAAAACAGTCAAGAGATGCATAGAGAGATGAGAGAAGAGATAGGGATGAGATATAGAGATAGAGATCTCTCTCTGATCTCTCGGAGCTATTCTTCACGCTCTCTCTCTATCTCTATCTCTCTCCTCTCTCTCTCTCTTTTCTCTCTCTCTCTCTCTCTCTCTCTCTTCTCTCTCTCTCTTCTCCATAAATAATATCGCATATCTCAAATGTGTTTTTTCAAGAAAGAGAAAACCGCAATGTATGGTGTCGTGTGTTACGTGCCGGCATATCCACTGGTACTGGTATCTATCAGCACATCGAGGTGCTAAAACCGCTTGCTGATTAGGAAGCAAAGAGGAAATGACGGCATGGTGGGGATGGATAGAATGTAAGGATGAGAAGCTAAATATAAGAAACGGGACGAGGTTTGGGACAGAGTTATGCAGCCGGGGCCAAATCGCCATCGTAAATTGTCAGCCATAAAAGGCGTTAGTTCAACAGACCGGAATTCAATGATAAGTCTCAATGGATGAAATCAAATGAAGCATGAAAACTGATAAATGATAGAGCGTCGATTCTGTCTGAGATTTTATCATCGCTTTCCTCGTCAAAATACATCGAACGAAGTACTTATCTCAGGTTTAATATTAAAGACATTCTATAAATGCCTAAGCGTTTTCGTGAATCTTGGGAATATCTACTAACCAATTTGACAAATCTTAAAACTTGGGAAAAATCAAGTGAAAAACCAGCAATAAAAAACAAATTCGGTGTGTGATGTAACCTTGGTGGCAAAGAAGACACACCACCTACATTTCAGTTGGTGGCAACACACTTACCCGTCAAAAATCATAAAGCACGTCTGTAATTGCGGTTGAGTAACGCCAAAAAACCTTGATCATCACTATCGTATCTGTACCCCCGCACCTGCGACCACCTGACAACCATCCCAGGCGTCAATTCTTTCGATGGGGTCCATTAGCCTCGATCCCGTCATCATTCGGGCGGTGTCTATTGGCTTTCATTCTCGTCCTATGGAACTGTCCTATCGTAATCCCTCGGATAGATTGCCCAGCTTCAAATGACCGGTCCAGATTGATCGCGCTCTTTGGATTAAGCTGGCGATGAATTTATTTGGAGGTGTAGGAAATTGTTTTCAGGGTCTAGCCGACCAGATTGCAGCATGTGTCACTCGTCGCTCGCGAGCAGGGACCAGGTGCGACAGTCCGCTCGTGGTCAGAGTGTCAGCAGGGTTTGGAGCGCCTTCTGGCATATAATTGATAAGCCATTTACGATACTACGACGGCCGCTGCAGTGTGACGCCACTGGGCTGCGTGGTAGATTCCTAGCCCAAGGACACCCGGATCGACTCCAGAGAAGCGTGCAACACGCTCCGCCGCGCGCGGCGAGCCGCTCTGCCGACGCGTAACCTGGCGCCGGTCGGGTCAGGGCTCCAGGCGCGCTCCGGCCCCGCTCGGTCAATCTGTCGCCGTGGCTCCAGGCGCGCTCCGGCCCCGCTCGGTCAGTCTGTCGCCGTGGCTCCAGGCGCGCTCCGGCCCTGCTCGGTCAGTCTGTCGCCGTGGCTCCAGGCGCGCTCTGGCCCCGCTCGGTCAGTCTGTCACCGTGGCTCTAGGCGCGCTCCGGCCCCGCTCGGTCAGTCTGTCACCGTGGCTCCAGGCGCGCTCCGGCACCGCTCGGTCAATCTGTCGCCGTGGCTCCAGGCGCGCTCCGGCTGCGCTCGGTCAGTCTGTCACCGTGGCTCCAAGCGCGCTCCGGCTCCGCTCAGTCAGTCTGTCGCTGTACGGGGCCGGAGCCGAGGCTGGCGGCCGACGTCCGGCCGCGGCCCGAGGCCGGCCGCCACATCGCTCAGCACCGACGGCCGCTCCCCGCACGCCGCCGGGCCTCGTCCCGACCGGAGCGGGCGGGCCGGCGCCGACCGTGGGTGGGCGAAGTTAACGGTCACCTACCACTCAGGGCCACTGCCAGTGGCGGCTACAGTGTTCCGATTGTGGAGACGGATTGGTTTGCTGCGCCGGAGAGCTCCGCTGATTTGGCCCTGTTCTGGCGCCCCCGCCTGTCAGCCCTGAGTGATCGGTCCGACCACACTCAGCGACAATATTGGCTGCGTCGGTGGTGTACTGCAGCTGTTGGGTCCATCTGAGCGAACCCATTATCCCGGACGCTGCGCCAAATTGGCAGCCGTACGATAACTGTCTCTGCCGTGATAAGCGCCATAATGTATCCCTGTAACAGAATGTCATGCGTATACGTTACAACGGTTTGAGAATCCATTTAAGGGCATCTCCGGCGTATCGTCGGAACTCTCTCTCATCCCTACCTTGCTGACTCCGGTCCCCGCTGCTGGTGCACCGCGGGCTGCTAAAGACAAGCTGACAGCGCACACCAGGCGTGTACCGTGGGTCTGATGACCAGCTCGGGAGCCTGAGCGCCACTCTTTAAGCGCCGAACAATGCTTGTTAGCCCATGCTACCATGTTATACCTAACGGCCGCAGCCAGTGTAGCGTGAAAGAAGAAGACAAATTTCCTTTGCTTCTGTACTAAACACGATTTTCTCTGGCTATCAGTAAATTGGAGAAAAGTGATGCTACTCAAACCGTTTCCACAACTGGAAGCATTAAATAACTGCCTTTGTCTTGAGGAAGGCGGCGCCAGTACCTAAAACAGAAGCATTGATTGCCTCTCGTAGGCTGGGGCTTCTTAAGTTGGGGCCGTTTAGGCTGGAGTTTCTTTGACTGGGGTTTCTTGTTTTTTATGTTGGGATTTCTTAGAATGGGGCTTCTTTTCGTCTTCTATTTTGAGACATGTTTTCCACAAATGCTGTTTAAATGAAGGATCCATACCACAGTGCATTGCGTTTTCAATACGTCGCATGACACAAAACCAGGGCCATTAATGAATATCAAGAGATAGGTAAAGGGTGTATCACATATAGAAAAGCATGGCAGTATGCGCGTTATAACTGATAGCGAATGGGAAGTGGTTGGACATCGTTTGCGGATAGGTGACGAATTAAACACAGAAAATTCCAAACGCTGAGTCCTCCAGTCTAGGCTGTCAGCAAGTCAATCATGCTAAAATCGCTTATCTTTTATATGGCTGTCTGCTGGATGTAGCTCGTCACACTCGTGGTCGATCAGCACCCTGACTGTCCGCTGGATGTAGCTCGTCACACTCGTGGTCCATCAGCACTCTGGCTGTCCATTGGGTGCAGCTCGTCACATTCATGGGCGATCCCGCTGGCTGCAGCTTGTCACACTCGTGGTCGTGCTCGTCCCCAAAGTGCCCGATGTTATAACCTTGGACTTATGGAGGGTTTTGCGTGCCAGCGACCAATTTCGACGGACTTGATCCCATGGCTTTCTCCGGTGAGCGAAGTATGGCCACAAAGCTATTTCTGGCTGGTTTAGTCGATTCACGTTTTTAAAGCTATTCGCGTTTATAGACGACGTTGGTTAAAAACTTAGTTCTAGCACCACCAAGGCGCACTGCAATCAACACCTGATCGACAGTGTGCACAATGACTTGGCCTCTGTTATTTTCAGGTTTTCGAAGCTGCAAACAAGACGCTCTTAGTAACGCTAAAACCGTAGTCTTCTGGCGGTTTTGTACATCACTCCTACAGCGGCCAGCATGTTAAGCCTTAACGAGATTATCGAGGGAAGCGAATGCAGCCAAGCTGACCAGTTTAGTGGATCGCAGAACCACTTATGGTGTTTGGTGCCGTCGATTCGCAAAAAACGGACTCTTTAACATTGGTTGCGTCATACCTGCGCATTGTTAAATACTTATTATGGATTTTTAGTGACATTGGTAGCATGTACCATGTACTACGCGTCCCTACCAGTCATGTGACGTCATGTTGAGCTAAAAATCCAACGTAACGTTTTCAAATTGATCGCTTTCGAAAAGGCAATGGAGCAAGCTTTGCAACTAAATGTGTTATTCGCTGCAAATTTTAACCCTCCTTTGGGATGAAACATGGCTGATTGTACATATGTGGCCTATATGTGTTGTTTGTGTTAGATCCGCTCGTTGGTTCCCTAAATCTCCCGACAAATCTTGGGGAATGGTCAGATTCCCCGTGCTTTGTTATGTCAATGCCAGAGTTCTTACACTAGTGTGGCTTTACTAGTCGCGCTCCAGTAAAGCTTACTGTCTATGGATACCATGTGTGCTGTGTGTCTCGTTGTCCATATGAGCCGTGTGCCTCGTTGGGGCCATGCTTCCCGGGGTTTCTTCATGATTTGATTACCCAAATCAGCACTACTGACGAGCGCAACGGCTGAGTATGAGCATCGCCTTGGTTGCGGCAATTTGCATAGCCACTCGTGCGGTTACTGCAGGGGACGTGGTCGACGGCCATCTGTCACGATCGGATCGCCACATCATGTGTGTACCGACATGGAGCGTACTCAGAGTACAGCCATGCTTCAAACTGACAGACGTGCCACGTGTGATCGGCCTGGTTGCCAGGGCCGCTGTAGTACTTGAACGGTGCCAGGAAGCCGCGAACTGTAGTCGCCGGATAATACTCGTAGTCGTCGCCTACTGCAAAAGTGTGTTAGATCTGGCAGATGTGCTTAGCTAACTTCTTTCTTCAATTTCGTTTTCAAGACTCATCATAACCTCCGTTCAAACGTGTATTTTCCGGGTCGAGTTTTATTTGTAATTGCTCGACTGACCCCAAACTTATTTCGGGCTGCATCAAATCAAGAAATGTGAAAAACGCGATGCATCGGGTGCAAAGATGTGCGTTTCAAGAATCATATAAAGTGGAATACATATTGTGTAAAAACTACGTTTTCAGACAAAAATAAGGCGGCAAAATTTGCAGTTTGAGTGGTTGCACTACCTCCGGTGTCGAGCGTGGCCAGTCTGCGGCGTAAGAGAACCACTTCAGGTGTGCTGGGCAGCAGCCAGTTTTCCGCGTAAGATAGCCACTGTGCTGCGCCACACTCCGTGCCTGTTCACAGGACAGGTGAAGGAATAGTGCTGCGCCACACTCCGTGCCTGTTCACAGGACAGGTGAAGGAATAGTGCTGCGCCACACTCCGTGCCTGTTCACAGGACAGGTGAAGGACTAGTGCTGCGCCACACTCTGTGCCTGTTCACAGGACAGGTGAAGGACTAGTGCTGCGCCACACTCTGTGCCTGTTGGCAGGACGGCACGCAACCCAGGTTTGGGCTCGTCTATTATTTGCAATCGTTTAGGGGAAATGGCGTAGTCCTATTGCTAAGTCAAACAAGCATAGCTTTAGTTTTTTTTTAGCTTTAGTTCTTTTTGAAAACTCGCACCTGCATACCCTGCGATTCTCGTGGGGCGGGCATTTTGGAGCCAGACATGAATGGTCATCTCCTCGTAAACCGGAGTCATAAGAACGCTACGAGCTATTTTGGAATATTGATGGCAAAACGGCCTTTCTATCCAAGATCTCGGATAGCCGAGCCGGCAGCCAGCAGTGACATACTCTTAGAACTCTGCATTTCAACGACAAAGAGACAACATAAAACTGTGACGTCTTGAACCTCTCTTGGCCCAGCTACTCCTTCCCTGACTCTGCTCATCACCCAGTCACACTCCTGGCACCGGCGTTCGCCGCCCCGAGCCGACTGTCAGTCTGAGGTGACGTCACCGGAAGAGGCGTCACGCCCCGCCTCACCTGGCCCCTCAGCTGGCCCCGACTTTGCCCTCCCTGACGAATGATCCACAGCTGCCCCTGTCACACCACCAAGACGCCAACCGGGCTCGAAAATGGGAGTCGAGGAGCACGGCCTCGCAGAACGGGTGCCATTTGCCTCGTGCGGTGTGTGTGTGTGTGTGTGTGTGTGTGTGTGTGTGTGTGTGTGTGTGTGTGTGTGTGTGTGTGTGTGTGTGTGTGGGTGTGTGTGTGTGTGTGTGCATGTGTGTGTGTGTGTGTGTATGTGTGTGTGTGTGTATGTGTGTGTGTGCGTGTGTGTGCGTGTGTGTGTGTGTGTTGTGTGTGTGTGTGTGTGTGTGTGTGTGTGTGTGTGTGGTGTGTGTGTGTGTGTGTGTGTGTGTGTGTGTGTGTGTGTGTGTGTGTGTGTGTGTGTGTGTGTGTGTGTGTGTCTGTGTGTGTGTGCGCGTATGTGTGTGTGTGTGCGTGCGCGCGTGCTTGCGTGCCTGCGTGAGTGCGTGGATGCGTGCGTGCTCGCGTGCGACATTCCTTGCTACCGACGCAAGAATAGAAAACAGACTGGCTTTGTCCGGTGGATTTCATGGTCTAGGTCAATCGACCAGGTTGGCTGTTGATCGGACTGTAAAATACATTTAATGCACGGAGTTTGGCCACAGTTGGCTCACATTTTGCGTAAAGATGCCCTTTTTAAGTACATTTCACTAAATATTTAAAACCATGTTAAAATCAATCAACGATCATCATTGAATGGGACAATTCGCAGAACAGTAAAATATTGATTGTCAAAACGGCACGGCGTCATGGCGTAAAACTGCACTACCTGGTCCAAAGCTTTCCGAGCTTTCTGTGGCAGGGATTTCGTTCCTTATTTAGTAAAAGGAAGCTTCAGCCCCCGTCCGCACAACGTTGAGAAGAAAGTGCGATTATCCGGGAAATTCCGTTCTGTGTGCATATTAGGGATCGGTTTATGCAATTCCACTGCTCAGTACCCCTGCTTATTTCGCGAAACTACATTCCTCTTCCTGCAATTTGGGTACTGCTTATGATGACCTTAAGAAATCAGCTTCAAATTAGTCTGGAATGGCTGATTTTTTTAAAAAAAGTGTGGCGACAGGACTGAATCCATATTTCTAGGCTAAAATCTTGAGCATAGTTGAACGCCTCTGACAAAAAACGGAGTTATTGGTGGAACTTACACGAGCTAAAACTTATCCGGCCATATCGATTTATATTCGCACTAAAACTGGACAGCCTTTACAACAACGTTTTAATACGCCGCTTAGCATTAGATCAAGTACAAGCGTTTTCTCCTTTTGCCTCACCGAACTTTGGCTTTTTTGGGCGGACTTAATTCGGATTCAAGCAGAGTCTTATCCAAACGGTGGGTTGGAATCAGATCACACGCCATGCCTGAGGAGATACGGATTGGACCGGATGGAGCACAGTTTATTGGGTTCGCGTTCTGAGGTGCGTCAGTGGTGACTGGTGTTCTGAGCGGCGTCGGTGATGGCCGGTGTTCTAAGCTGCATCAGTGGTGGATGGTGCTCTGAGCTGCGTTAGTGGTGGCCGATGTTCTGAGCAAGGTCAATAGTGGCTGGTGTTCTGAGCGATGCCAGTGATGACTGGTGTTCTGGGCGAAGTCAATAGTGGCTGGTGTTCTGAGCGACGCCAACAGTGGCTGGTGTTCTGAGCGGTGTCAATGGTAGCTAGTGTTCTGAGCTACGTCAATGGTGGCTGGTATTCTGGGCGGTGTCAGTGGTGGCTGGTGTTCTGAGTGGTGTCAGTGGTGACTGACGTTCTGGGTGACGTCGGTGATGGCTGGTGTTCTGAGTGGTGTCAGTGGTGACTGGTGTTCTGGACGACGTCAGTGGTGGCTGGTGTTCTGGACGATGTCAGCAGTGTCTGGTGTTCTGAGTGGTGTCAGTGGTGACTGGTGCTCTGGACGACGTCAGTGGTGGCTGGTGTTCTGAGCGGCGTCATTGGCGGCTGGTTTTTTGAGCGGTGTCAGCGGTGGCCTCGTCTGGAGTTTGTCTGGCAGATGGTCGTGACGCATCTGGAGCGTGTCTGGCCAGTGGACGCGACATGCGTTGCCGCCATCTCACCGCCGCGCCCCCGCTTCCTTACCCGGACGGCCACGCACATCTGTTACCGGGACAATAACGCAGTGCCGAAGACGGATCTCTGGGGCGACAGCTGCACGCTCCCTTCAATAGGCCAACTACCCTGGCAGTCGGCGTGGGTCGGCCAAAAGAGCGACCGTTCCCGGTGCGTTTCGCTGTACTTTCGAATGCCACAGACGCCTCTTGACGTAGGCATCAGATCATTTTAAACGATTTTGCACTCACAACCACATGACCCCACAATCATGCTTAAAAGATATCTCTTCTCCATGGTCTTCACAGATCCGCTTTTCATGATTCGGTTCAATCCGTTTCTTGGAGTCAAGTTCCATTATATCCACAATATGCCTTTCTAAAATGGCAATCCAACCCGGTCCAATCTTAATCAGCTGTCACATTTCAACCTTTTTGAGCGAGCGCGCCACAGACGTCACGCCGCTCTCATGGCGCGCCACCGACTGTGTCGGCCATGCTGGCGCTCAGGCGTCACGGCACAACCAGGAATCGAATCTGTCCGTGGCTACGAATCTGTCCGTGGCTACGAATCTGTCCGTGGCTACGAATCTGTCCGTGGCTTATGGCGAGTCCGCTCTATTTCTCTTTAGTACATAGCTCATGGAACCCAAGATCGATTGGAAACAGGGCCACCGACCGCTTTCCGGTCACTCACTGGCGCATTATGCGTGGGTAGGACGGTTTAAGATCACTTTGTAAATTGATGCTGGGACACTTGCTCGTACCGTGTCGTAGTTTCACGTCTTCATCCGCTCTGGTTGATCACATTTGATCGAGGTTTTAATAACGTCACAAAGTGATTGATCCCAGTTTTGCGCACTGGTGCTTAGCCTCGTCCAAATCTAGACTCGCGCTTTTGTTTATGCGGATGTCTTTGTTCTCATCAATAAGAATATGCTGCCCTCGAGACGCCAAGACACTGAGTCGTCAATACTTTTTTATATTAAGCCATGCTCTGCGTTTGAAACACATACTTACGTCATAAAACCACCAGACGGCAGTTGACAAGTAACCTATGGCTGTTCACCTGTTTAAGTGGTTCGAGTAATAAACCGCCACACTCCAATATGTCTAACATTGTTTCGTCCAATGGATGACTAAACTTTCACTGAAGACCAACAGAAAACCGAATGGGCTTACACCGCTTTTTGGCTTCCGAATGACATTACTAATAGTTTTGACAAGCATCTGTTACATGAATATGTTGCCTTATTGTAGGCATTGGTGTAATCCTTTTCGGTGTGATCGGAGCATCGGCATATGCTACCCTAATTACAATCAATGTTACATTCGACGTCTTTGTCTCTTCACTCATCCGAGTCTACACACTTGACTTTACCCTTTGCCACGTCACACGTCGTCAGCAAAAATATGTGACTGTTTTTCACGATAATCGTGAACATATTGGAGACGTGTATTTGACAAGTCCATGTCACCAGTAACAAATGACCACCGATTGCTCCCAACCCGCAGTGTCTTATGGCATCTCACCGCCGCAGTGGCTACAGGTCATGGACCACACTCACCAGCGCCGACCGCTGGTCACCGGCTGCTACTGTCGGCTCGACACCTGGTGCGCACCATCCATTGCCGAATCCTTGGGCTATTTGGGCTAATACATATTGGGCTATCCCTGCCTTGGGCCGAATCCGGGGCTACAGATACCGGGTGCAGCAAAGTTCTGTACCTAAATTTCAGAATAATGCGGTAAATCTTCTGTGTATGCGAGTATGTACAACACAGGCAATTTAGTATTCATGAACATGTGTTGGTCTGTCACACAAGTTAACGCGGCGCAGATGTTAGAATAGTGAATGCATCTAGATCTAGATGTTAAATGGGTGGCATGCCAAGAATGGAAGACAGAAACTAGCAAGAAGTTGAATGCTGCTGATAGCATATATCTGCTGTTAGCAATTGAGGGAATGGTCCACAGTTGGCGATACTGTGGCAAGCACCGCTTGTGATACAATAAGCTCGTTTGTGAACATTGCTTTGCTTTTAACTGTTTAAGACTGCTCTAGACAACACAATTTCAGTATCTGGCAGCCGTGCTCTTTTACATGGTATCGTTTGATTACTACATGGAACGTCTTTATGACGTCAGAGTCGCCGCCAGACTAGCCTGGTAAAAATTGCACTGTAGCGGAAGGGACTGAATCATTTGTAGTACCTCAACTTGCCGAGAGGTGGCGGTGTTTGCTAGAGCGTGTTTGCGGTACCCAACCATTGCCATATTCTCGTATTTTAATCCTTTCTCACAGTGTTCACACATATTTGGCTGTGATTTTATATTGTTTAATTGCATATGGTTCGTCATAGTTCGTATCAATGCTCACATATCTGTATCACGAAGCACAAAACTTGATTCGTGCTCAAAACCTGCATTTAACGCATTGCTTTGGTTGTGGGCACTCGAAGTCCGTTAATGCCAAAAGTCGTACTGACATGCGCCAGACAGTAATAACTTGATGATCCTATTTGTCTTAAGCTTGAATGCTGCATGACCAATGAAACGGCTGTATTCGCGTGACGTTTATATGGCGTCACGAATGCCTGCGTGACTTTGGAATAGTCGGCATGAAATAGTCTCCACAATTTTGCGGGCGTCGAGCTCAGAAACAAGAGGGTTTGATTCAGAAGAAGAGCGTGGCTATGAATTTCACTGTACGGTCTTCAAAATGGCTATCTCAGTTTAAACCACCATACAAATGTGGAGCACTCCCTTCGTGCATATTTCAAATGGTAGAGAGAAAGGTAGGTAGAAAAATATAGTTATATTTTTCAGGCAATATTTTGGACTATTATTTCAGGTACAAAAACTCTAGACTAGACCAGCTATACGCACAACATTCCAATTGCGTATCCGGTCCGTCACCGGCTTAACCACTGGGACCGAGGGTGTACCTTTAAAGTAATCAAATTCATGGTGCACGTGCATATTGACAAAGGATAAAGAGTCTTTTGGTCCGTGCCTGGCTGATCATAACTGGCAAGACAAAATTGGCAAAAATTAGCGGCTTCGGTAGGGGCCGGGCAATACCAACTGCGCGGTTACTTGGCGGGGGCCGGGCAGCGCCCACTGTACGGCTACTTCTGTGTGGGCCGGGTAGTGCCCACTGCACGGCTACTTCTATGTGGGCCGGGTAGTGCCCACTGAGCGGCTACTTCGGTGCGGGCCGGGTAGTGCCCACTGCGCAGCTACTTCGGCGGGGGCAGGGCAGGACCCACTGCGCGGCTGATGTCTGGCCGGATGGGGCCGGGGGCGAGGGGCTAGTCACGCGCCACATCCCCCGGCTGATCCCATTTCCGGCCCCGCTCGTCCGAGCCCGCAATTACGGCAGGGCGAGGCATGAGCCCCGACCGGCAGGGGCGCGCACAGCCTGCCTCCCAGGGTATCAGCTTGAACCACTGCACTGCGTATGCAACTGCCGTCGTCAATAACACGGAAAATAATTTGTTGGATGCTATGTAAGCGTAACAGGATGGTACAAATCTAACTCGTGATTTATCCGACCCTAAGATCCTGACCAAAACACCATGACAAGGAGTTTCTACCGTAACCGATCCGGGCTGTCTGTCTGGAATGCGCGTCGTTGGCGTCGTGACCTCAGGGTTATTGTGCGGCCTCCGAATCTGACGGGCCTGGCTCCGGCACTGCGGTCGCGATGGGGCGGACCGGCACCGGAGCCGACGCCAGCGGTGACGCATGGTCGCCTCTGATGTGATCTGCGGCCGGGGGCCGCCCGTCAGGTGACGAGCCTCCTCCAGGTCTGCCGCCGACTTGGCCTCTCCTTGTGTCAGTAGTGGGCGACTGAGTTGCACCGCCAGGGTTGTGGGAGGAATTTGGTTGCATCCATTGAATATAGGTCGCATGTGTTCTGAACGGTGCACGGTTTGCGGGGGATGAAACTGGATAGGGAAACTATGAAAAACAAACGATCATGCTTAACTGATTCACCTTGCATCGTTTTCGCGAGCCAATCTGGGGTCGTAGACCGATTGCTTAAGAGCTAGATCGGTGCAACTCCGAAGGACGAGTTGACTACATTGACTACATACAATGCGAAAACGCTATATCTGCTCCATACTTCCTAAGCGAAATCAAGGTATGTAGCAAATGGACCCATGTACATTCTTTAACACGCCCGGACCCCAATTCATTGCACGGAACGTGAAAGCACCGACCGGAGCACGCGAATGGCATTGAATTCCATGCGCGTCACTGCAGCCCAACGAGGCATCAGCGGGCCCAACAAGACACAAAGTAGACATTACGAGGAACCGTAGCTGGCCCTCCCTGGAGGACACCTGATAAAGACTCTGTTGAGTTCTCGTGAGGTCAGGCCTCATCCATTGAACATTTTACATGCACCTGGTGCTGATGCATGGAAAAAATCTGAAGTTGTATAGTTACCCCCCCCCCCCCCCTCCCGCTTCCGTATCCCAATATCACGAACAACAACATTATCACGGCCTGGATCGTGCGCTGCGTATTTCCGGTAGTTGGTGTACCACCAGTTCATTTTTTGCTGGCGTATCATGCAGGTCGTTTCCGCGGGGACACCACTGGTAGTGCCTGGGGTCAAGAAAACCACAGTTCCAATCACAATGCAAATGTTATCCATTTAAAGGCCGCCTTAAGTTCACATTTTAGTGGCTGCCGCACAGCCCCGTTAATCTTCGAGCAGGGCCGGTTTCATTTTCTACCCGTCCCATTAGTTTCCTAGCCGGGTGGCCACGGCTGTGAACTGCTCTCGTCCGTCGCGAGCTCGCCGAGCGCAGTCCGCCCACGGACGGGGCTGCGACGGAAGCGCCAGGCCCCCGCGGGACCGTTGGCGGCGGCGGGCGTCCCGCCGGCGGCCAGGCTATTTTGTCACAAGACGGCTGCAAGATAGGCCGACGGCAGTAAACGAAATTACCCGCGGCGTTTGAGGACACTGCAGCGGCCCAAACTGGTGACAGTCGGCGGAACGCCCGTTTGGAGGCAGCGCGTCACACTGCAGCCTGTGGAACATTTAGAGGTAGCCCGTCACACTGCAGCCTGAGCGGCGTTTGGAGGCAGCGCGTCACACTACAGCCTGTGCGGCGTTTGGAGGCAGCGCGTCACACTGCAGCCTGTGGAGCGTTTGGAGGCAGCGCGTCACACTACAGCCTGTGGAGCGTTTGGAGGCAGCGCCTCACGCTGCAGCCTGTGGAGCGTTTGGAGGCAGCGCGTCACACTACAGCCTGTGGAACGTTTGGAGGCAGCGCGTCACACTGCAGCCTGTGGAGCGTTTGGAGGCAGCGCGTCACACTACAGCCTGTGGAGCGTTTGGAGGCAGCGCGTCACACTACAGCCTGTGGAGCGTTTGGAGGCAGCGCGTCACACTGCAGCCTGTGGAGCGTTTGGAGGCAGTGCGTCACATTACAGCCTGTGGAGCGTTTGGAGGCAGCGCGTCACACGGCAGCCTGTGCGGCGTTTGGAGGCAGCGCGTCACACTGCAGCCTATGCGGCATTGCGCGCTTGCCTGAGCTGCGTGCAGCCGGGGGCACACTATGCTAATGCTGAGCAAATGGCAAGGAAATGCAAATGCAAATGCAAATGGCAAGCTGGAGTGATTCAAATGAAGACTTTACAGAGACAAACATAGAGCCATGATTGGATTCCTCGAATACATCCTGTGTTTATCGTATCCTTACCGTGAGTCTGGATTGGCACGGAATTCCCCGCTCGAGCACCCATCTGGAGGTGCCCGTCCCCTGCGAAGAGGCCCTGTGACCACGACCTGACCTGGCCCCGGTCCGGCATCCGGGAAGCCGCCCGGGGTCGGACGCCTCCGCAGCTATTTGCGTACGGGAAATACGGCTCTCGACTAAGCGTTTGATGTCATTGAAATCTGTTTTCCAAATAATTTCACATCATTTCACATTTTTCAGATGCTTAAAAGCTTGCATAACGGTAAGCACCTGAAGAAGCTCGCCGTCGGGAAAAGCCTGTGCACTTGGAGGCTCCGCAACATAAAATCGGGAGAGGCTAGAGACTATCGTGTAACTGTCCTGTCTCGCGTCCATAACTCTACAACATCTCCTAGGCATCGCGAAGCCATATCCGACCACATGAGATTATCAAAGAACAGCAATACGGCTGAGGAGCTCCAAGCCAAATCCGGGTACCTTCATCGATTAAGGCATTCGCGGGTACAGAACGGGAGCATGGCAGCGCGAGACACGCAAGGCGTTGCGTCCGTTTCATGGGCTCAGAGCTAACATCGGGAGCTTATATGGGACTTCGCGGAGCTCCATTGTGGCCAAGGACCTGATTGGAAATCACTCATGGCAGCCTGAGACCACAGGGCCGAAAGGTGCAGGACTTCTGGGCTGTGGGACAAAATGATTTAAGCTTTCCATGGTGAGGCTCGCATGCGTTTTAGTTAGGGAACTGCGTGGGTACTAGGCTATGTGCGCGATACATCCTAAATATTGCATCACTTACACAAGCTAGCTTTGCTTTTAATTTGTCTCCTTTATGTTTGATTTATTGAGTTGTGTTTTTCCTTGCTGTGCAAGTGTGGGAGCATTTCATCGGTAAGCCTTGACTTATTTCCTTCTTTGCGAGTCCACTTAAACTCGGTGATGAGGTTCAAATTAGAGGCATTCGCTTATGAGATTTCATGTGGCCAATCCACCCGCCCGCTATTCCTAATCAGTTGCACACGTCCGTTAGCCAACCGTTCGCATCCCCAGTTCTGTAGTTCCAAATTTTGGAAAAGTCCAGGAATGCGTATATTCAAGCATGCTCTATGCCTTGATGTGGGAATGAAAGTAATTTTGACGGAGATTTTCAAAGAAATATCGCACGATGTTACCGCTTGCGCCACTTTTAGTCAAATTTGTCCCCATTCCCACCACTTTTGCAATTGTAAAGGCAATTTTCAATTTACTTCTTTTGAATGGAGGCAATCGCCTTATGACTCCAGGCAATTTGAAATTCACTTCTCTTATTCGTTTCGATAAAGGTATGTTGCCGAAATAGCAGCGCATCTATATCTCCATTCTCCTGGTTTTTCTCCGAGGTATAAGGCTATTACCACCGTCTTATCCATGTGAATAATGTTCCTCGGAAATGCACTTAACAACTTACGTAACTTTTATGAGGCCTTTATGACTTCAACATGTCAGCAAAGCTCCAGCGTGGCAGCCTTATTTCACCTTGCATTTTTACACGTCGTGAATTCCTAGTTTTAGCCACGTAAATACTCTTCACGAAACTAGGCCTTGACCGATGTAAAGACAGTAAGAGTCTCTTGTGTATGCTATTTAAATCTATGTGCATTTATATTTGTAATATAGCACAAACACTGTATATCCCGGGATGATACTTTCAGGTTTTTTCCTAGCTCATAGTTGTGTAACACGCAGTTTTGCTGAAGTCGCAACTCTGTTAAAGAAAGATTTTGCCTGTAAAGTTCTATGGTCGCTTATGGGCTCTATAAGTTTTTTATTTTTAGACACAGCCCGCTTAACACACCGAAACTACGTCGCCTGGAAGAGACCGGATATCGTAAATGGATGGCCGTCTGGATTACGAGGGGTCGTATAAACTTCAAGTATAAAATATTAATCAATCTAAAGCGAGTTCACAGACAGTAACTCACCCAGCTGATCTAAGGAGGACCCAAAACCGCCAGCATCGCTTTCCCTTGGAGTGCTGGTCGAACTAATCAGCGAAATTGCAAGCCATACTTCGCTGAGAATGTCTTGCGATCGAGGTCGATTAGTGGTCGCTAGTTTCAAGCGTCGGTCGCTGATGGCAGGGCACGTCGCCTCTGCGTTTAGTGGTGTCGGCAATTAATACTGAAACTGCAGCACGACAGCTTGGTTCTAAATCGCGCGGTGTTGCCATAGATCTCGCTTGCATCTGTCCGCACTTCGGCCGCCTCTCGCAGACTATGTTACTCAGTGGTGCTCTGTCCCAGCGGATGTTGTGATGGATGGTGCGGTGCTCGTGGGAGATTAATGACCCGGCTCTAATGAGTGGCGTGATTGGGTGATGTCAGCAGGTCGTCATAATCCCGGCGAACAGTTTCTGATCGGTGGCCTTGGTCTACATCAAGTGTGAGGAGGCCTCGTTTGCTCTATGACCGGGTGGTGGCTGGGCAATTTCTCTCTGTGTTCGTCACATGTTACCACGCACGTCTCTCTGTCAGTCTTGTGCTGAGCATGCCCTTCGTGGCTGCAGAAGGTGTGGAGCCTCGTTGTGACCGGCTCTTGTTCCTTGCAGTTGCATGCGTGAAGCCTTATTGTGACCGTCTCCTGTTCCACGCAGCTGCAGAAGGTGCGCAACCTTGCTGTGACCCGCCCTTGTCCCACGCGGGTGCAGAAGGTGTGCAGCGTTGCTGTGACCCGCTTCTGCCTCAAGTGGGTGCAGAAGGCGTGGAGTCCTATTGTGTCCGGGTCCCACGCGGCTGCGCATGGCATGACCAGCGACGCCACGCTACCCTTTGATTTCTAACATTTATTGTATCACATAGAACAGATAAGAACAGCGCGGGTACACTGTACAGAGCACCTGAGTGTTACGCCACCGAGGCGGGGTCGGTTCGCGCTGGTGGCGACCGGCCGTTCAACTCCTCCAGCCCGATCATCTTCACGTCCGACCACTTCTCCTGCTTAGGCTGCCGGTTGAGGAACTGGCCCTTGAGTAGATTGATGCGCATGGGCCGGGTGGGGCTGCGCTGCGTCTTGGCGGGCACGGCCGGCGGCAGCGGCGGCACCACCAGCGTCACTGTGTGCTCGGTGGGCGAGCCGGGCTCGCGCGTGGGCACGTCCAGCTCGGAGCCCAGCTGGTTGGAGGCCGGCCGGCTGACCAGCCCGCTCACCTGCGACACGTCCGAGGAGAGCGAGCTGCGCCGGCGCTGGTACACCTGGCTGATGACGCTCTCACGCCGGAGCTCGGTGGGGTACGAGTGACGCCGCATGTAGATGTCGTGGTACGGGTCGCGCTGCCAGCACCGGTGGCAGAGCATGCACGACAGGATCGAGCGAAAGGCGTAGCGGAAGTCGCGGTTGAAGTAAGCGTAGATGACAGGATTCAGAGTGGAGTTGAAGTAGCCGATCCAGAAGAGGAGTGCCACCACGATGTCTGGCGTTGTGCAGACGCGCTTCCCGCACAGGCTGACGATGATGTACCAGAGGAAGAAGGGCAGCCAGCAGAAGAGAAAGGCACCCATCAGGATGCCAAGCGTGCGCATAGCCTTGCGCTCCCGACGCAGCTTGTGCATCTGGCGTCGACTGTTGTTGCTGTCGTCGTCGACAGCGTGCGTCTCCGTGCCGCCACCTGCCGACAGAAATCGGAACTGTAAGCCACGCAGCACGCGAGAGGAGCACTCAACGCTTTTGTTGACGTCGAGGAAATCCCATTTCATCTTAGGTGTGTGCCTGAAGGATGGAAAGAGTGTGTGAACCACGCCGGCACAATCTGGGCGCGAGGCAATGGTAAATAAACTCCCGGCTCTCGGAAATTCCACGCCCGCCGGAGAAACCCGGTTTGATCCCAGATGTTACGAAGATGTAAGCGGTTTGAAAAATGCACCGGTGAAATCCTGTGGGAGGCGGCAACGCTGCCGAGGCGATAACGCTCCTGAAAGAACGCGTTACCAACGCGCTCGTGGCACCATTTATTTCACCCAAACCCCTCCCAAGATAGCGGGCTCAGTGGCTACCATTACTGTCTGTCTGTTGTCCCTCAGGCGGCGTCGCTAATCTGGCGCGGACCGGCCGAGCTGCATCAGCAGCGCCGGCGGCTATACGAGCCCGACTGGGCGCGCTACGCTCACAGCGGCGAGCTGTTATCGGTCCGAGCGGCCGACATTAAGTCGTCTCGAGCCGGACCGCCCGGCTGCAGACGCGCTAAGCAGCCAGATTGGCCAATCACGGCCACCTCTTCAGCCACTGACGAGCTTATCGGCGCCCGCTCGGCCCGGCGGCGCACTAACTGGGCCAGCCGAATCCCGCGAGCCGCCGGCTCCGCGCTGGCGCCGGGCCCAGCGCACGCGTCAACACTGCTCCCGTATGGCACGCGGACGGCCGCGCAGCGCCCGGCCAGCAGGTGGAACAAACACATTAATATTGTCCCGGAGATCCGGCGCAACGGCTGGCGGCGCCGCTGATCAGGCTGGATGCTCCCGCGCACTCGCAAAACATGTCAATACGAGCTGCGCCCAGCGCGCCGGCATGTTGACGACTTCGGCCGGCTCCAAACGCGGCGCACCGTCACATCTCGACGCGCGTGGGACGCGCATCCAAATCCGCGGTTCGCCTGATGCCAGGCCGTCGCAGGCCCTACGATTACGCGAGTGAGACTGGACTGCCCACGCGTGAAATCGGGACGAGATGGTGTGACCGGAAGCGTGGTGTGTCACGCCCAGCGGCAAATTGTGGCTCTGTTGTTCACAAGGCACCTTTTCCGTGTTCTGAACGAGTCCGAAATTTGCATCTCTCGCTTTGTTTCCGCTCTGGCGGCGGTGTTGACCTTATTTAGCATGCGTTCTGATCGGGGCCTGGGCGGGACTGGAGCCGATGTGCAGTCTGACCACAAGTGAGCCGCTAGTGGGCAGGATGGGGATGCGCGCGTCCCGACGCGCAGCGGCCGGCCCGACAGGCGGCAGTGGCCGTCTTGGCGCGGCGCCGGCGGTAATCGGCCGGGGTTAATGTCGGCCCAGTCAGGGGTGGCGACGGCACACAATGACCTGCCCCCGACGCCGGCTATGGCGGCCAGGCGACGGGGCCCGCCGACATAGCCCGCCTCCAGAGGTCACTGCGCCAAAGAGCAACAGCGGCTGACACAAAGAGATATTCTGATTCGTTAAACGCCCGTGCGCAGGCACCGAGTGGTCAGACGTAAGTTGGGGGGGGGGGGGGGGGTTTCTAACGACCAACAATGAGCATTTTTCCAGGGTTGCTGTACAACGCGCGTCCTATTACAAGAGCCCATGCTCGATAGGTCAGTTGCGCGCGTGACAAGGCTCCAGCGAATTTCAACCCGCTGTCGACTGATGCGCGTTTTGGTGCCTTCACATATTTCGCAGCGTTGTGTGCTGCACAAGCCATCACATACCGAATGGAAAACCATTCATGTATTCGTATAGGCATCCATATATGCAGGGCTCTGGCCAAAATCAGGTTCCGGGAGAAAATGCGCGGGCCAAATGTGGGCGCTTTACGAACTCTTGCCTGCTTGGGAATGCAAGAGAAGGAAATGGACGGGAATGAGCTCCATCCTCTCGGTTCGTACGGCATCAGTTGTCATCAGTGGCACGCTGTGTAACACCTCGGTCATCCACATGCATTCTGATCCACTTACGTAAGTTTAACATTCAACACCTGCCCCGCGCGGCCACGGTTGTGAGCGAATGCAAATTTGTGCCGACAGCTTTGGTACGTTGGCCCCGTGCGTGTTTTCGCATTTCAGCGTGTAATTTTATCCAGGCTTCGACTCCCGTGCATACGTTCAAAGGCGGGTAATGCACAATGCGTCGAGTTCGCGAAAGGTTCAGTCTCGTTTTCGTTGCTTTGTCTCGCGGCTGTCCGACGCTGGCCATTTTTGGCTGCGAGGCGTTGTGACGCGCAACTGAGCGGGGACCGAGTGGAAGCGAGGCGTAAGGCTCTGCGGGGCCGTAACAAATGATGACTAGTTCAAGTATTTTTTGCAACGATTTCGCATTTTATAAATCATTGTGGTGCAAACAGCGGCATAGCCACTATCGTGCAGCTGACCATTCTACAACGTTTGTTTGTTTGTCGCTTATTTTCGATTATGGACGTGAAGTAGCAAATGATATGATGAGTGGATTGGCGCGAAAGCGGAACGCTTAAACTCGAGCGTCGCTTCAAACTACAATATAATATAGCCACCACCGCCCTGGAACCCACGGCCCACCGCCCACTCGCCAGAGTGATCAACTGCGAGCCAGATTGATCAACTGCGACGGGCCGGGCGCCCGCCCCGCTCCGCTTCACACACACAGCCGTCTTTCGGCTGGCGGCGGACGCCCGGCTCGGTAACGGCACTCAGCCACCCGTTTGCCGCCTGCACTCGCTTGAAGTTTTTAGGCGAATCGTGTGGTTTCAAAAAGAAACGCTTGGAAAATATTTGTTTTAATTTTGTAAACCGTTACCTCTGAGACAGATACTGAGTTGCTCGCTGTGAGTGAGCTCAGAAAAGTTTGGAATGATACGATCTGTTTTACAGATCGTATCATTCCAAGATCGTACGAAAATGGTGCGATCGTATCAATTGTACCATTTTCAGTGCTATGTTTTACATAGCACTGAAATTCTGATTACATGATAACGAGCACAGTTCAATACGAATTGTTAATGGTCTCCATATGGATTGCCACATGAGCCAGAGAGACTAGGTGTAGTTGGATTTTGCATTTCAAACGTGTGAGCATTAAGGTCCGGAACTCCCAATCTCAGCCTATCATTTAGGATGCTACCAAGCCTGGATCCAAATCTGTGATACGATGAAGGCGCAGCCACACCTCAGTGCTGGTATATTTCCCGTTTGAAGAAGCGAGACGACTGGAGAGATGACACCTCAAGTGGGACTCAGTTTCATCTTCTCGTGGCTGATGGGATATGGGAGATAGAATGCCGAGATACTGTCCAGTGCCAATGTGAGTGTCATCGCATTTCGTAGTGAGCGTCCTGTTGCAAGTGCTCGTGTGTCAGGTGGAAGTGCAGTGACGCTTGTCGGCAGCTGATATTGGTTGTGGATGGGGGTGTGGAACAGCGTCAGTTTGTGTATGCATCTTCGTGGCTTGAGAGTGTCGAACATCGAACCAGTGGAAACGTGGTTATGCTGTGTTTAGATTGCTCTTTGTCATATACTGTACGCATATCAAGCTTTCAGCAAGCCCCAGTGAGCATGGGCGGGAGCGTGGGAGTTGGTAAAGCGACGGAAGCTTAATCCTAACAGCGTCCTGAGAATTTAGCATAAGCCCTGTAAACTTTGACTGAAGATGAATAAGCTAGATTGCAAATTCCCCCCCCCCCCCGCCCCGCCTCTAACTTGGGGAGTACTTCTCTTATGAGCGGGAGCGATCTTGGTAATGCAAACTGCATCTTGAAGTGTAAGCTTCAGCAGGGTAATTAGGGGCTGAAAACACCACGCAAGCCTTATCTTGATAGGAGATAGCGCCAACTCACTAACGAGTCCGGAAGGCTGACAACTGCCGTATCCACAGAAATTGCATGCGAGGCGATACGAGTAGCAGAAATTAGTTGGCTGAAGTCGAACGTTTTTATCTGTCGAGAGGCCTGCGCTCTGTCCCGCCTCGCACGCAAACAGCAATGTAGGGCGATTTACGGTGTCCAGTTGGGTAGAAAGCAAGGCGACTTTTCAGTTCCGTTCGGTTTCGTATCGTATTACGTCGCATCGCAACACTACGCAGCGACAGGCAGCCAGCGTGGGGCGGTCTTCGCCGATGTCGCGCGCGCCCTGGCCGGGATAGCGAGTGTGCCGTGCTACGTCAAAGTAGTGCGGCACAGCCTACCTGCAGCCCACAGGCGGCTGCACTGGGAGCTGCTCAGCAGGTGGCGCCACCTCGCCCCGTGCACGGAAGAGCAATCGCGAGCTAACTATGCAGATTTCCTGAGGGATACCGGGCCTGATGAGCCAGTCATGCGCAGCGGGCGTGGGTCCCATTTAAGAACTTCCACGCACAAGCAAGCAGTTATTTTCCGAAACATCTGAACAAGATGTGATTAGGCCCGCGAATTAGGTGCTACATAACGAAATATTTATTTTTTAATGTCTATGCACCAATCAGCTTTGCGCAGAGTGCAAACATGCTGAACATACCATGCTTATGTTATCAAGTCACTGCGTGTTGAAGTTGGCCATAAATCGGGTCCTACGTCAATGCAGGTGGTGTGGCCAGCTTTGATGCCGGCGGTAATCGGTCCGTGTTTCCTCAGTTTTAGTTTGCGAGGTCCTTAGAGAATAAATTCACTCGCCTGTTGCTTTGCGTGATGATGAGCGGCGATTAATGGCTGCACACGGGTGTACCGGCAAACAAGCAGAGCTGTTGTGGAATTTTACTATGCGCTTCTCAAACACAAGGGAGGATCATCGCAAGCCATGCATAAACAACCCTCCCCACATGAGCATGTTGCAAGAGTATCGGTCAGCCCTCGCTCTCGCCATCTGCACACTTACTGCCCGAGCAGGCCGCCCACATCCTACCCCAGATGTTTTGAGTCACTGTATTGCGTGCTGAACATTTTGAACATTTCACAACCATGGTGGCTTAGTGTAGTAAGCATGTGTGTGCGTATTATTAACGTCACATTGTCTTCTGTCGGACATATTTACCAAATATGCGTCATTCGGCTTTCTTCGAAACTTCGACATGCGCTTGAATTTAATTTCGCTTGCATCGGAATTTCATTAAACCTTATTGAAATTCTATCGCTCTCATCACGTTGGCTGGCATAGTTAACCCCCCATAAGTGGTGTCATTTTACTGACAATGCTGCAGAAATTAAACAAATGACTTTTTCACGCCGCAAAACCAGTATGTAGACCAGAGAGCAACTACGCCTGCCGTCCACATTAGGCTAGCAGACAATGCATCATCTGATGGGCAATGGCTTCAATATTGAGCTGCGGAGATGGCTTCAAACAACCGTGCCGTCACGCAGCACGGCACACCCTCAGGGCCGTACCTGATTACCCAAGAGCGCGACACGCCACGTCAAGTTCAGCTGGTCTGCGCTGGCGCTCCCCCCCCCCCCCCCCCAATAGCGGGGCCCCGCCGGTGGCGGAGCACGAGGAGGCCAGGTAAAGCACCGGCACGTGTTCTCCACCCCGGGGCACATAGAGCCGTGACAGTCGGAAGTCGCGCGCGACACCTGAACCGTGTGACAAGGGATTGCGGACCTTAAGTCAGACAACACATCTGAACAACGGAGACCTTTCTGTCGGCTTCAAACGACTGGTGGTGGGGTTCTGGGCCCGTCGGCCAGTCCGGCTAAATCGCTGCCAATACGTCTATTCTTTAGGTCTACCAAAGGCCTTGATCCCCTAATAAAAACACTTAAATATCGGAGAAAGCTTCTGAGTCGTAATCTAGCTACGTTTAATCGGACGGCGATTGTTTTGGAGACATCCATGGATTTCGTTTGCACTCACAAATCGTCAAGGTCACGTTGTAATCACAGCAAGCTTCAGGGCAGAGATAGATAGTTCATATGCCATAATGAGCAACTGCAGCATTCTTAGAGAACGAGAACGTAACATTGACAACTGCACCAGACCCTACGTTGAGAAAAGTAAACATTTTCTGCGTGATAACTGACGTGTTAACATAAATTTGAACCCAAACTTCAGTCCCATTACGGGACGCATCGGCCCTCACCATGTGCTGAGAGTACGATTATGGCTCTCAATAGAATATGACTTATCACATGAATCCGCGCAACAATGGAGTAAATCGAATTGTCATGGTTTTCGACCCTCACATCAGACTCTTTTATGACACTCAAATGTGAGTTACATGAGGGTCTAACAAGAAGCATTAGTCAAAGCCCGTTTTCTGCATTATTGTAATCATCAGGTATCGCGGTGCTAGATCTTTTAATCGGTCCATTTTGGTGACATCCAAAAGAGAGCATAAATTGCGGATGTCTATGAAGCTCACTCCGTTTTTTTCTAGCGATGTATGAAAGTGTCAAGTTGTCTCAGACTTCAAAAAAAGCTTGAGTCGTTGCCCCGGTGGAGGCATGCGGGATGTTCACGCAGGCAACAGTCTGCATTCAATCGGCGCCGGAATGCGCGCACTTGAACTGTGAGCACAGTTACCATTAGTCTGCTGTGAATGGACTGGACTTAACTCAGCTGCATTGAGAGAGAACGGCACTGGTGGAGCCTGAGCTAGGGGGCTTCTTGTTTTCCAGAACTGATCTACGGAAGATAATGAGGCACCAACCAACTTGCAGAGTACGCGACAAGTTAACACAGCCCGAGATAAGTTAAACACACCTTCATTTTCAGACCATACAACGCGACAAGCTCGCAACAATGCTCTCTTCCCACGACTTGTCAACGGAAATTTCGTTGTACGGCATTGTGAAGCTCGCAGAGCATTCACACGATCTGGGTCGCACGCGTACCGCTTGTGAATAGCCCGGACATGTCTTTCGTACGACAGATTCTCCTGTCACGTCAGTGGCCAGTTCGTGGGATTACGCAGCAATTGTACAAGTGCAGCGTAATTGTAATTCCACGCATACATACATGCATTGCAATCATGCAATTATCATGCAATTAACGTATAAATACGCCAGCAACGTTGAGCTGTTATCATTTGTTAAGCTGTGCGTCAAATATTTCGCGCGTGGGTATGAGCGCACCATCGCGTCGGACTGGACTTGGCCCGCTACGCTGGCGGGCAGCCCGCGTTCGATCCTGGCATTACGCAGGCATATTACACTTATTACCTTTACACTTACTACCTTATTACCTTATTACCTTTTTATTACCTTATTACCTATATACCTTTATGTCCTGATGCACTTCACTTCTGGCAACGCGGATGTGAGCCTTCTTTATATGAAGCCTATTTTTATGCTGCATCAGGACACATCTTTCACATTTGAAGGGACCTTAAAAACGTGACATTTATTTTCAGTAAAGATCCTTTTAAAACAAAAACCTCGATTCAGAAAAGTGGCATTGTGCCTGCACTCAACTGCGTGCTTTGAAAAACATCTCATCTTCCCTCAGTGCAGGTTAGACTACGTGTGTAGTGCAGCACATAAGAACGCGTAAGTGCAAGCTCAGCACTGAGGATACACAACGGGACGTGATGATCATATTTATGCTTGCATAGTTTCCTTTGTGTTGATATCCGCAATCACATAGAACCTGCCAATTACATTCTGTGGTTCCTTGGGTTGTATTCCAAACACACATGCTTTGTGCTATCTCACTGCACTTCTTCAGGCAATTGAATCACGTTTTAAGCCTGGCCTAAGCTGGAATGTATCATGCACGTATTCAAACCAGGCTCACAAGCAACAAATACAGCTAAAGTCAAATCAAGATTCCATGCCAAGTTTGTGTTGCATCTTTAGGTTGGTTGTAAAACAAATTTGAATCCCAACATGACTGGCAGCATGATCGCGAGCTCCGAACTGATGTTATAGGCGTGCCACCTTCTTTGGCTGCATTATGAATTCTTACTTCGCTCAATTGCTATCAAGGCTGGCAGCAGGCGGTCGTTGGCCTGGTCAAAAGAATAAGCATTTTCGGCGAAATCGGCGTCAGTTTCAACTAAAAATTTACTTTCATGCAGCTTAAATTATGATGATTTCTAGATGAAAAGTCCGGCTTCAATCAGCTAAAAGTTCTTTGCATCACTTCACCGTGCTATTGTTATGTTCATTTCCGAGTTACAAAGACCGCAGTGCAGTGTAGCAATCAGAACCAGAAGCGTAAGTCGCTTAAGGACTAGCGAGCAACGGTTAGCAACGAACTTGAATAACAACTGAATATATCCTGCACTGAAAACGGTTTTGCGTTATGCATATCGTCTGATTAAGCCTCGTGTGTCCGTACACTGCTGAGTCAAAACTGCTCTCATTCAGTCCAGGTGAGAAAGTGTGTTTTGTGTGGGTCTTGATTTAGACAGTTATGCAGAAAAAACCTGGCTGTTCTAGGAGAAATATTTGACAACATATTCCAAAATATTCATTAATTATCTCACTTGGAGTTGAGAGTCGTTCTCAGGAGTGTTAAATGGTTTGTGGTGTTCACCACTTAATAAAAACGTGCAATTTTTTGTTGCGTATTAGGTGATCAAAAGTGCATCCCTTGAAAAGCTCACAGTCGCGTGTTTATGAAAAAATGCACCGAACGCATGATTATTACTTTTTGCTGACAAATCTTTCATTAGCTGTATAATATTGGCGGCATAATGCTTTCCAGAACAAGCTTAACACTTCAATGAGCGCATTGTTTCTGTTCAGTTGCTACATAAACTTAGCATTTCAATACGTGAATACCTATTTTAATTGCATAAGCGTGGCAGGTAGAGATGGAAGAAATGTAGAATTTACGAAACACATTAGGCGCTCTAAATCACATCACATTTGAGAGCTAGTACGATCTCCATTTGGCGGACGTCTTAATGGCCTCGGAGATCAAGGCCGTTGGAAGACAGTCATAGAATTGCACGCGGTTGAAATATGACTTCAGAGACGTTGACAATGGATCCTTTGCAAGATAATATATGTCATGACTGACAGATTGTCCTTCCCAAGATATCATGCAGTTGTTCAAGAAACGAAATAATTTACTTATTTCGTCGCGACTGCGCAGCGTATCGATGATTTTAGCCGCCGAAGTACTTACTTTGAAAGACAGCTGCCGTGCAATTTCGTCAGATAATAATTTGCGTAGCATTGTGGTATTACAACGTGGCAAAGACTAAAGGCTTTACAGAGACGGCCTGTGCCGATTTAACTAAGCAGACCAAAGTAACAGCAAAGAATATGCGAAATTTGCTTGCGTTATTTCTTGTCATGGCGCTCAAAATACAATTACTGATTTTATTGACGAGACAAATGAAATAAATCCACTTCACAAACTGAAACCGTTTTCTAACAGATTAAGTGTGCTTGGTTGGACTGATTTCTGCCATCTCGCCAGTCAAGCACCACAAGCAGTACATAGGACATTCGAGGATCTTTGAATCCATTGAGTGGAAGTCTGCTGCATTCTTGAACAAGTCAGCTTGAATTTTGAACGGGGATTAGAACATCCGCACGATCAAGCATGCAGGAATCTGTAGCCATAACAATTGTTCGGATACCTGCGTCTAAGTTCACGCGTGTCCATGAAACATCTATGAATGCTAAGTAAGTACTTTGCTAGTGCAATTCTCTGATACATTTTTAAGGGTAATCTGGAGTAGTTAAATGTCGCAGAAATCATGACCGACATCAAACTACAGATGCACTGCTTGGAGGTGAGCACGGCTTTCTCGCATCACTCACATATTCAGCTATTTTAAATTTTCAGTCTAAACAAAACGCTCACCGCAAATGTTGCTAGGGATGGTGAGCCCGTGGCTTACCTCATCATGGCTTTAGTGAACGCTTCTATTACGTGGCAGAGGCTGCTCTTTTACTTTGGTTTCGAGCAGGTGGTCGATCGCCGCACCGGTCATCCCTATTAGGCGTTGGGCGCATTCGATATTTTCCGAGAAAAAAAGCTGCACTAGACTTTCACATTGTCCCAGAGGCCGTTGTACGTGTGCGAACGGCTGACCAGTTTCTTTTCTTCGAATTTGCATTATGAAGCTTGCAACCTTCTGAATAAATGTAGTTAAGATGTCTTGTATACAAACAAAAGTACTAGGATAAGGGCTTTAATACTCATGATATGAAGTTTTACCCGATGACGTAAGGATTACAAGATCTGGCAGCCCAGCAAACCACGGAATAACTCTCAACGCTGACAAATCTGATACTTAGCACTACCAAGTCACGAAGTATATACCGACGTTTCCAATTTGCATACATGCAACATCAAACTAAAGACCAAACACCCTTCTCCCTCGCTCAAACAGCCATACATCACGCACCGGTTGCATCAGCAGTGCGCGGTTGTTGACGGACCGTCGGCGTCGGTTTGTCTGAAGCGACGGGCTGAGGGCAGGTATCGAGCCTGCTGTCCACACAGCTGTCTGTTATTCCGAAACGATGAGCGTGCCGTCAGCAGGCGCCGGGGCCGGCAGCGGCGGCCGGCCGGCCGGCGCGCCATCGCCAGACAAATGGTGGCAGGAGCGGGCTGTTGGTGTTGGGCGCCGCGGCACCGGCCGTATTATCGCAGACGCAATGAAGACGGCGACTGGACGCCTGCCAGCGGATCAATTGCGAGCTGAGCCTGGCTGGAGCGCTTCCAGGCGAGCGCCGCAGCGGCGGGCGGGGCGCCGCAGCGCATCCGGCCCGGGGGAGGGGGCGGGGCAGGTCACGGAGCTGACCCTCTACCACACACCCGGTCTGGAGGCAAGGCCAGGCCACGGAGCTGACCCTCTACCACAAACCCGGCCCGGAGGCAGGGCCAGGTCACGGAGCTGACCCTCTACCTCACACCCGGCCAGGTCACGGAGCTGATCCTCTACTTCACACCAGGCCAGGTCACGGAGCTGATCCTCTGCCTCACACCCGGCCCGGCGGCAGGGCCAGGTCACGGAGCTGATCCTCTACCTCACACCCGGCCAGGTCGGTCACGGAGCTGACCCTCTACCTCACACCCGGCCCGGAGGCAGGGCCAGGTTACGGAGCTGACCCTCTACCTCACACCCGGCCCTGGGGTGGGGCCAGGTCCCGGAGCTGACCCTCTACCTCACATCCGGTCCGGGGGCGGGGTCAGCTGACGGAGTCCTTTCAACACGAGACACGATCGCTGTAGTTCACAGCGGAAGTTTCGCCGTTTCGTTGTTTCTTGATCTTTCACGGCGCAGATAGCTATCCGTCAGCGCGTCGCAGCACGGTAATCGTTCGCGCCGCCTACAGCGCAGGTACCGAACAACACAGCCGGTGTTGTGTCTCAAACGCCAGATCTTTTGGCAGCAAACTTGGCGGGGTGCCGCAAAGTTTCTGTCGTCCCAACACGAGCCTACTGTGTGCAGCTTAAACCGTGCTTCATCCACCGCCCGCTATTGTACTATAGCTCATAGTGCCTAGATCACCATACACTGCGTGTTCGCGCGGAGAAGTGCTATGTCACTGCCCACTTGCGAAGCAGAATTGGACATTCGGTGGTAAACAACGAAGCCAGATCGCCTCCCTGTTCTCTATGGCGCGAAGCGCGGGCAATGAGGCTGAGATCAGCGCGAGGGTCTGGCGGGATGCGATGCGTGTGGCCCTTCAGGAATATCCCAGCGGGCAGCGAGCCATAAAGCAGGAGCTGTAGTCGGACTTCTGCTGACGCCGCTGAGCTGCAGGGCAGGCTCGTTTCATAAAATCACGTGCGGAAGAGAAAGCACAAGAAACGGAGCTAGGCTGTAATACTGAGGACGGATACCAACTTACTTAAAGTGCGCACATGTTGTACTCGTACCAAACTAATTCAGACCAAATCACATGTTCATGCTATCTAATCAGATGCCACAAAGGAGTAAAGGAGACCTTTCCCATTCATTGTAATGGAATAAATTTTGAACCTGTCAATGTTGATCTATTAGCCACTTAACTAGCTGTTTCGTATCAAAACTAACACATTCTGAAAAATCATTCCTGTGTTGTTGGGCCTGGTCATGGATCTATGATTTCTTAGTAAATGATTGCGCGTCTGGTTGCACTTCCAGGACTAATCGTTGCCAGTTTACTTTTCCTCCAATTAGCTTCATATTTTATATCAAATGGGTTAACTTTACACTCACACGTACGCACGAGGTCAAATCGCGCCATATGCAAGGGTCATGCCATGTTTTACCCGTTGCCGAATCCAAATTATTTTTGCTGTCCTTATGTGATAACTCGGTCGACACATCTAGCGCATTTTCCTAGCCGATAACTATAGACCAGGTCCTTTAAATTCACGATTGGTCAAGTGACACAAAGGCTTGTGGAACCTCCATTAATGTCCTAACCATACCTTGAGCGGCCTTGACCTCTAGCAGATTCAACCATTTAACAGAGCTGTCTTTCCACCGTGGAATCAGACAAACTCTTCTCTGATGCCCACTTGTAAGCCAATCGAAGAATATTACGAGTATAGGAAGGGCTGTACGTCCTCTAAGCTACCAGGTGATTTCATGGAATGTTAGCTATTTAACATAATCTATGACGGCATCCGTCATGCCGGCACGTGGACTTAATGTTTTGAAGATGATAATGGCCAACGCTATGGATTCTCATGAACTTTTTGGGCGATCCGACCATTAGGCCATAAAGCATAGACAGGGAAATGGGAGATCGAGGGGAGGGAAAGCGAGAGGTAGAGATGGAAACAGCAGGGAAGGGAGGAGGGGGAGAGGGTGAGAAGGAGAGGAGGAGAGGGTGAAGGGAGGGAAGGGGCTAGGCAGAAAGGAGGGGAGTGAGAGAGGCATGGGAACAGAGGCATGGGGAGAAAGAGTGCGGAATAAAAAGGTGGAGGGAGAGAGGAGTGGAGGGGAAGGTAAAGATATTAAGTGCTTCCCGCCGTTGCAACAGCGGCGTTTTTCATGACCAGTAAGACATGAACACCTTTTCCGGGCCCGCCCCAGCGACTTTCGTATGCATTACATTCATTATCGAAGCGTGTATGCTGACCTAATTTGTGTGTGGAAGTCTACACGGAGTGCAGAGGGTTATAGAGGTGAGGGGATACATTGATTATGACATTTGTGGAATGCATTCTGGGAAGATGAATGTTAATAATGCTCGTCCGTGCGGACGATCTTCACACTTCGTGCGTGCTGGTTATTGCACGCAATGGAATGTGAAACATCTGCAAAACTATTTGCACTAGGTATGAGACTTCAGATGCCCGATGCTTAAATGAATGTGGAACCCTCATCTGTTCTGTGTGATTGATAGCCTTCGTACACCAGATTCAGTTTCATGCACTTCTCATTCACCAAGTCCAGCCTGACCCCCCTGCACCTTTCATTCTGACATATGCTCGGAGTGGTGACGTACCGTTCAAAGTCAACCTTTTGCGCCAAAGCCGGCACTCGGGCTACACCCTCAGGGGCGTGCATCACTCCCCATGGGATCCCCGTGCCCACCGCTCGTGTCGTATTCAGAGCAGCACCCCTTCACCGCCGCCCGCGAGCCGCCACCGCCGCCTCAACCACGCTGAAGTGGCGGCCCGGCGCCGCCCGAGCTGGAATCCGCTCTGACATCGATTATGCATGAACACGGCGGTGAGGCGGCCGCCCCTGGCGGCGCCGCGGCGGCGCCGGGGGAGAACGGGTGGCGCCACTGCCAGGCTGTCGGACGACGCTCAGGACCACACCCTAGGGCACACCTTTGCCGCCCCCTTACGCCCAGACTGGGCGTTACATGCCTCCGACAGCCCCTGCAGCGCCACGGCCGACCGCCGTGCCACCATGGAAGTCGATCTCTCTGGAGTCTGTGGTGCAAACCTCCGACGATTAACGACGGTGCCGACATGACCTGACGAAGGTCTAGAGGCCCGCACCTCTAGCAGAAGGGCCTCATGACCACAACAGTCAATGTCTTCTCCGAGCCGGGTTCGCAGGAAACGCTGTCACGGGTGCTCGGTCGCACACCTGACGTCTTAATTTTGCCCCCTCTCCCATCCCCCTAACGCGTGCATCTGTGCACACCCGCTAGCCACTAATCGTGGCACGTCGACCGACGCGCTCGCTCGCCAGAAATCAGTCACAAACAGCTGTCTGCCGCTGCCAACCCCCGCAACGTCCAGTCGAGCTGCTGCAGGGCCATTTTCCGTCGCCGGTGGTAGCCAGCCGCGGGGCTGCGGCGAGTTAAAAACACCGCTGTTTGTCCGCGCTATCCGGCCGATACGCCAGCACAGACAGCGCCCGGAACGACAGCGGGTAATCACCGACGGACAGCCACGGCAGCACAACAGCACGCCGAGCTGACCCACGGCAACAGAGCCGGCCGTGCTGCGGCAGACAGAGCCGAGCGGCGCTCCGGCAGCCCGGCGCCCGCCAGTCGCGGCCCGCCCGCGCCGGCCCGGCTCGTGCCGCCCCCGCCGGCGGGGGCGCTCTGACGTCATGTCTCACTGGGCTGTGTGCCGTCTCGGCCGTCAGCAAATGAACCCCACTGGCGACCTCCGTCTGGAGAGCGGGGCCGCAGCCGTCGCACCGCGCCGACAACGGGGGCTTTCGATAGTCCCATAGAGGTCATGGGGACCTGTCACATCCGTCGGCACGCTCAGCGAGCAGGCGCTCAAGTTTGTTGACTGAATGCAAGCAGCATAGACGCCTGCGCTGCCCTAGCTCTCCCGTGATAACTGACAGCTGTCCCTGCGCTCTGCATCAGCCCACAGTGCTCACTGTCAACGTTCGCCTTTTAGTATCTCCTCCCCTGTTTAGTTTTGTTCCGTCAGATGCCGGTGACGAAGACAGCGGTGCTGAAGCATTAGCATATTTTAAGTATGCAAGGGAATACGTGCAGTCTATGCAGACGCGGCGTGTTTTGCAGCCTGGTGATGTTAGATAGCAGTGCTTAACGTCGTCGGGCTCATCCCGGGCCGGAAATGTGCCTCGGCAAGCTGGGACAATAGTGGCAGTGATTCGCCCGGCGGCTGCTGGAAATAACTGTCCCGCATTGGCGCCGGCAGATAATCGCCCCTGGCTAGCAATGGGAATAACTGTGCGACCTTACGGAGCTGAGCCAGCAGTGCTGCGTGGTGAAAGGCGCGATGAACAGGAGCAATCAGCTGCGGAAATGCCAGCGAGGGTGAATAGGCTCGTCCTGCACCACAAAAGCTGGGAAGGAAACCAGGGCATGTTATGAGCTGGGGGCGCTGCCGCCACAGCTGGCCGGCTCCAGCACCGTCACCATCATCACCTAATGCCTCCAAACACATTCGTGTGGAGAGCATGGGTAGTGATGGAGCGTGGCTAAGCCTGGCGAGGCCTCATGATCGGCAGGGTAAGAATTAATCAGTGTTCGTAAGGGCTTTTCGTAATATATTCATCGCACTCATTCACCACGTGGCTGCGCCAAGGGATGCAGCAAAATGCTTTAAGTGAAGAAACTAGAGTGCCTACATTTTAGGTGGCAATCCGACGATTCTATACGGCCCAGATCGCTTGTTCACTGGGGACAGGAACATACTCAGCGTTGGCAAATACATTATAATTGAATATAGATACATTACAATACAATAATAATAATTACAATGTAATTGCAATAATAGGCAAATATCATACATAATAATTACATAATAATTACAATTATAATTACAATTACATAGTAAATACAATAATAGGTAAATACATTATAATTGAATATAAGAATGTGTATACACAGTGTATATACATTCCATGCTGGGCGTCGATAATCTCTGGTAATCGAAAGCACCATAACAAGCGGCTGCTACTTCGGATGCAATTAAAGATGTGCATCTGACGCATATGGTATGATCAGCTTTAGCGCTTTATTTCAAACATCACTTAAATGAAGTGATCCAAATTATGGCTGATGTACGGCAAAGAAGTACTGCAAAGCACCAGCACCATTTCTGCTCGTCTTTGTCACGCGTCGATAACGTTGCGATCGTAAATGGCACGCACCGAGAAGGCTTCTTCTGGCCAGAAGCCCAGTAGCTGTAATGGCACCGCTCCGCCGCCTCGAGGAAGACCTAAGTGCGCTGCGGCAGTGTACAATGTGTGCCACTGGAGGATAAGGCGTGGTCGCTATGGGCCGGCGGTAGCGCCGTCGGTGCCGCTGGGGCCAGGGCCGCCTGCCGCACGTGACTAACGACCGGCCCAGCGCAACATGCCCTCCCCGCTGGGCAGCGCTCCGTGTCATTAGGACAGCGGTTAGAGGCGGGGGGCGCTGGTGTCGGCCGCTCCCTCCATCGACAGCTCGCCGTCCCCGGCGCATTGCCGGCGGGATCTTCCCGTCAGCACAGCGCGCGGGCCGTGACAAAGCTGAGCCTCCATTGCGAAGGAGCCCGGAGAGCACTTTGCCGTCTTTCAGAGCCGGCCTTTGGCGAGATGAAATTCCCACACTTCGAGACGTTTCAATAGAGCTACAGCATGCCCCGGCCGGTAGTTGTGTTCTGACATCAACAGCTGAAGTCAGAAAGCGCCGCCAAAGGCCCGACGGGAGCGCCAAACGAGCCAGCATTGTGTGTAGTGTCGGATGCACCAATGCGTTTGTGTGCATCTGGCTTGAGAAGTTCTAGTCTGTTCGGGCCAATGCTCGCCTTTAAACGAAACAAAATTGCTTCATGTTAACGTTTCAAATATATGAGTGGAAACTCTGCACGGAAATGAGGAGCTGTCCATAGACACTCACGCTGCTTTAAAAATGTTGGTAAATAGGAGAAATCGAAAGGAAAATTACGCCGATGTGGATGTTTATCACCATAGGACTTTGAAAGAGATACCAACTTTCACCAAGGACAGAATGCTTCAGAGTGTTCTGATCACGCTGAAATTTGCCGCCTTCCAGTAGAACGATCTATTTTTTACCGAAAGGGGTTGACCATAATACTGAAATTGTTTCCCAGAAAAGTATGCCCTTTTCAGAGACGGGCCAAATGTTCTTCTCCAAGCGGTCGTGAGAGTTTTACGTCCATCTTTACGGATGGCAAAGGTATAATGTAAGGACGCTACCAAGCCGGCCATAACGATGTCTGCCCATTGCCGCATTGTCGTTGCTAACAACTTTTGTAAATGTGCGAAAAGAAAACTTTACAGTGGCACGATCAACGAGCAGCACAGTACATGCCTGTTATGTGAGCGGCTGTCAAAGCTTCTTTGATCAGCGTTTCAGCATGTTCATCCCTTATGAAACATTTATGGTCTGAAACTCATAAACATTTGATGTTGATATCCTGCGCGCAAGCCAGATGGGCAATATCGATGACCTTGACAAAGAGAGTGGGGCAAAGAAAGCTTGCAACAACTTTTGATATCGCGGCTGACCAAGTTTCACGATTTCTGTCCGTTTGGAATTCGCGGAATGTGGACTGGGTCAAGTTTCAGGAACTGCGCTTTGTCAAAATGTTGGTCTGGGTTATTGTGGGTCAGAGATATAATCTGACCTTAAAAAAGTCCATTAACTGTGTTTGTTGCGGTCCTTATCGCTACTAAATTTATAATGAACACCAAAAACTACCCCATCAAGTAAGCTCTCTAATATCAAAACCGGTTATTTTTTACCTCCGTCTACGATTCTTTATAAATGGCCTTCGTTGACAGCCAGGGCCTGACTGACCAGCAATTGGTCAGTGAGCTTACAATATGTGTCTTGTCTTTTATACCAAAAGACCCGCTATCAAATTTTCTACGGCTATGCAAAGTTTGCCCCGGCATAGCCACACCATTTGGAAATCATTCTGGATAAGCCTTCGAGGGTCAAACTGACCCCCTGCCCACCCGCCCGCGTGTTAAAAGTCTTATATAGTGCACGGCTAATGACAAGAACTCAGCTATGATATTCTGTCGATGTCGAAAAAACGTCAAATATTGCTCTCTTGTCGAATGTCCTCGTCTGCGGTGTCGAGGCTGGATCCAAATCCACGTTTCATCACAAGCGTCACCACGAAATGCGCTTATCATGATAAAAACTGTCCAGCAGCTGCAGCTGTCCGGGAAAAAGAAACACCCCCAGGCAGCTCATGATACCAGTGGGGGTGATGAGCTGAGGAGTCTTGACGATCTTCCCTTTTTTTTGGGGGGGGGGGGGGGTAATGACTGTGTTCCGTTATGCCTCTGTAAAGACATGTGAAGACATCAATGTTCTTTAAAAAAAATCTTAAAACGAATGAACAGCGGTTTCGGGAAGATTACGGAAGAAACTAGCGTACGTAATTATTGTCGGTTAAGGTGTTGCTGGCGTATTTAATTGCCTTGTAGATTAAAGATCCGACGTAGAAGACGTATATACGTTACAACCGCTTGTACTGCCAGACAAAGCATGCGAGCGAAAACGAGACCGTGCATGGTCGAAAAAGCCTGCCCGTGTATTTTCGAGTAAACTACGTCGAGCGAGACTTCCAGCGAACACATTTGTAAAGGCGTCGTGGTTTAATCGAAATGATTACTGATGTGATAAGCGGGAAGCTAAATAGTTGGGCGTTACCCAGAGAGGGTTTTGCGACCGTCATTATTTGTCCGCTTTGATAACTTTTATGATCGCGAGCAAAGCAATTATATATTTTATAATGGCGACGAAGTCACAGGGCAGTCATAATGGCGAGTCATAAGGCATAAGGTGTGCCATAGTGTTTTGTATTATTACCGTCAAGCACGGTACTAGATTGCGCTGTGGTGAGGAATCAGTGAGAAGCACGGTCGCGATTGCTGCGTCATGGAAAATATTCGTGATAGAATAATATTTTAGATACATCCTGCCCCCATATGACAAAGCACAGTTCCTGAAACTTGACCCAGTCCACATTCCGCGAGTTCCAAAAGGATAGAAATCTTGGAACTTCGTCTGCGGCAATACCAAAAGCTGTCTCAAGTTTGATTGGGAAATAGTGCTGTCGTTGATATTCACCAGCAGCTTGGTGTAAGGAAGCCCATCGTGAGGGAGGACAACATTAGGTCAATGGCGGTCCCCGTGCCGGTGGGAAGTGCTGGCAAATGTTATCCCATGAGTTGAGAAGTACTAAAATATGAGCATCGATGAAGGGCTCAACTAGATGCCCTGTTCAAGATGTGAGACCTTCGCGCTATCACATTTAGGTGGAATGTACACAGAACATATTCAACAGTGTGTCCCTCAAGTCGCACAAAGCAGGCAACACGCTGGAAAAGTGCAGTCAGGGAACGGGGCGTATGGGTGAGCTCATTGCTTATGTACAGCGCCATCCCACTTTGGGGGCCCTCACCGACGGTGTTCTGTAATGACATTATATATACTTAAACAATCCAAGTCGGATGGGTCGACGGGATGAAACGAAGTTTCTTGTACAGCGATAATCTTTAGAGCTACAAAGATAAAGTATCATATCAAACCACTTTGTAGAAGACTGTAACAGTTCCGCTGGGCAAGATAAGGCATTAAATGATGACCAGGCCCACCTCCACGAGTTAATGGGAACTGGGCGACCCAGATGGAACGTGGCTTGTCCGTCGGCACCCTCACTGGTGGGCGGGACCGGCGGGCTCCGCTCGGGGGTGTTGCGGTGGATGTCGTGCGGAAGGGAGCGGACAGGTTGATCGAGGCCCGGTCTGACTGCGCCGGCTGTCAGTTGCTCGTAGCTGGAGGGCGCCGGACGGCTTGGACCGACCGCCGACCGGTCGTAGCCCGAAGGTAGGGGCGCCTGTTTACCTAGATACCTGGATGGTGCACACGGTTGGGCGCTCGAACGGCCGGCCTGGGACGGCTCGGGGGAGGAGTCTGTTGGGGCTGCGTATTTGACAATGGAGACAAAGTGCAGAGGAGCGAGGCTTTCAGAAGCGCTAGCAGCGGGATGTAATCCTGTATATAACTAAATAAATATAATCGGTTAAATAATTGATAACTATAAGCGGCCCAGTAAATAAATTAATAAATATATTCTGCCCGAGTGCCGGGCGTCACTGTCGTAAATCTCGCCGCATTTGCGTAAGTTTTGTGAAAGGACAGCCGGGACGTCTCTTCCTGGAAAATGTCCCGTGCCTGCTGGTACGACACGCCAGTCGTGGTCTTCTCGGCCCGGCCCTCATCTTCCTTTTGCCAAGCTGGGCAGCGGATTTACCTTAAGCTGTAGTCATCACTCCCGCAGCTGAGGCGGCATTTCTGGGATGACGTGCACATAGACATGCAGCGTCTCACCGTGCTCCAGACATCTGGAACAGTTTGTAGTGCAGTTGCCGCCGTAACTCTAGTTTCAAGAGTTGAACAATCGGAATGGATTGGGTATCAACGCTCTAACGTCGAAGCGGAGATGCCCGCCGTGCGCGTGCTGTGGAAGAGGCCGAGGTGATGCAGTAGCTAGGGCGCTCCACTCTGGACCTATCAGTCTCGAGCTCGAGCTCCTGCCACCCCACCACCGCATCCCACATGATACCTTATGAAGGTATCAGTCTCGAAATGACTCTGGGAGTCGGTGAGACGTAAAGCCTCAATCATTTAAAGTACTGTTGTAACCGAGTCGCCTCAAAAGCCCCGGCAACCGGGCTGACACGACGCCTCTGCCCATCCTTGAATGTTGTCGGACAACACATGGTAGCGTCACACCTCTGTCTGTCATTGAAGGTCGTCAAGCAACACATGGTAACGTCTTTGCCCGTCCTTTAATATCGTTAGACCACGCACATGGTAACATCACGCCTCTGCCTGTCCTTGTATGTCGCCAGACAACGCACATGGTACAGGAGCTCAGATGTCAGACCAACGGGGCTCATTCATATCGCGGAGCTCGTAGGCAAAAATAGCTCCTCTGAGTTTCGGATATAGCGCAGACACCTGGTACCGGATTTGCGGCCGGATTCGTCACTTTGAAGCAGCGCTTTGGTCTGTGCTCGCGACTTGGTTTTGACGCCACGTGCACCGTAAGCAGGAGCGTCAGTTTTAACGTGAGGTGTGCCGCCGATCCTAAGTTGTTTCAAAGACCAAAGACACCGATGCGAAAAGATTCCGCAGTTGCAATATGGCGTAGGAGCCAATTTGATCCAGGTTCAGCTAAGAGGTCTGTTTCGGCGGGGCGCTCCGGGAAGACGAGCGGAATTTTCCCAGCGGTTTTAGCCAAACTCTCAGGAGACGCATAATCAGAAGCCGGGGACGATCGTGGCTCTGCAGAGCTGTGGCTGTGGACTCAGCACTTCTAGATCCAAATGCATTCACCGAAGACGAGCGAGAGTCAGCTGGCTCGTCGAGTGCAGGCGGGCAGCGGTCGGTGACGCAGGCAGGAGAACGCAGGCGGACGCTGACCAACCGCGTTATCAGTGGAGTCCAAAATGCATTCTATACCGGAGGCCGAGTTCGAGTCTGAGCTCGTGCCTGAGTCATCCTTTCTGCGTGTCTTGCACTTCCTAGCCATAGCGAGCAAGCGAAGAACTTGACAGCTCGAACGTTGGCAAAAGCGATTTGACAAGCGAAAACGGGAAAAGACAATCAGCAAACTCTTAGGCCGAGGCCACACAGGAGGAAGTCTGCATCAGCTCAGGTGGTACAGTTTCCAATACGCACACTCACCCGATGTATTGGCTGTTGGTTGTTCGGATTAGGGCCCTTCCTGACAGTCATGACCTTCAGGACCATGGGATGGAGTAGAGCGCATGACGGTGGGGCAGAACTACACACGCTTGGGGATCCATCCGCCAAGAGTTGGACAGTACAGGGTCCCTCATCGGGTTCGTCCTCGGCGGGCCCCCACCAAGGGGCATTTGAGACAGCACAGGGTCTCTCATCGGGCTCGTCCTCGGCGCTGGCACCGGGTCCCCACCAAGGGGCATTTGAGACAGTACAGGGCCCCTCACCGGGTTCGTCCTCGGCGCTGGCACCGGGAAGCCACCAATGGGCATTTGGGACCAATCGTGAGTGGAGCACGTGACCTGCTCCCGATATACGGGGTGCCACAAAGAGCAGGATGAAGCAAGAATGAGGGAGGAACGACTGGAACTCGATGTGCACCGATGCGCGTCTCTTACTATTCAGTCAGTGTGGTTAAAAAACGGCCACCAAGCCGCACTCTTCATGACATCGGCTTTCAGAATGCATAGTCTAGCCGCGGATTTCCCCTTTGCTTTTGAAATAAAATATAAAACCTTCGTATTTCTACGAAACTACTCTGGCAGTTATCTGAATGAGAGCCCATTTGTCCAGTCTCATCAAATGCCACAGATACCGACGACTCCGCGACCTCGTAGCCTCGCCCTCCTCACGACATTCTGAAAGCGGTGCTAAACCTGCCCCTAACGACGTCGACCGACCAACTTAAAACAGCAGCGATTTAGCTCGGGCAGACTCCATCGATCGTCAGGGCCCGGCCGCCAACAGCTGCCCATGGCGAGCGGGAGCAGGCCGGCAGCCCCGCTGATTAATCAGCGGTGCCGGGGACGTCCGTCCCGCCATCGTCGTCGCCGGATCGCGGTGCACCTGTTTGTTTACCCGCGGCGTCGATGACGCACACCGCGCTGCGCCGACCCGTCAAGAGATGGCGGCACGGGTCAGTCCCGGCCCGGCCCGCCCGGCTCGGTGCGGCGGCGGAGGCGGCCGGCGATCTGAGCGGCCAGACGGACGGGCCGGGTACGGGCGTGTTGACCGGTTTTTGACGGAGGACGCCGCACTGTCTGGACCCACGCTCATCCGCTCGAGAACTTTGGCTGAGAACGCTACCGTGTGAAGATCGCTTACCGGCGAGATGAAACACCTCATCCCATTGAGCTTTTGACTGTCATATAATATAGTTAAATGTCTTGAGCAAACACTACACACCTGATATTTAGAGTATGGATAACACAACAGCCCTGCACTACTTGGCCTATAAGTGGTCATGGAGAGCTCCTAAAATCCGAGCATTCAAAAGGAGCGTCCCAGATATTGTTCATCGTTTCACCGGATTTTGCAATTTGAGAGTTTCCGCAGTAAAAACACTAGTAGTATATCACGCTGCGGCCCAGCTACGCTTGCATTTCAAAACAACATCACAAATTACCCAGAGCATTGGCTCTCGTAAAAGCATCGAATTTGAACAAACGACAATTATAGTGAGCAATGGGCAATTCCACCGCGGCACTCTGATGCCCCGCATTAATCTTTCGTCAGTGGCCCAGCCGGGCATGGCTGCAGCCCAGCCCGCCACCCACTGGGCGCTGGGTCCGACGGCCGGCGGCCAGCCAAACAACGATAACGGCCCGCGGCCATCCGACCGAAGCCAGACAAAGCCGTGTGGTCGTCTGACCGACGAAAAAAATGACTCACGGCCGTTTGATCGTCTGACCGACGGAAGACAGGATTGCGCTGCTGTCTGAACGCCAGAAAATAGGACCGCGTCGATGTCTGACAGCCGAAAGACAGGAGCGCATTGTCGTGTGGCCACCAAAAGACAGCACCGCGCTGCTGTCTGGCCACCACAAGACAGAACAGCTCTGCTGTCTGACCACCGGAAGACAGAACCGCACAGTGGTCTAGTCGACAGAAGGCAACCTTGCAAGACGAGTCAGCGTCTCAGGGTAACTAATGTCCCTGCCGGTAGGCGCATGAAAAAGTCACCTATGTTTTGGGACAGAAGATGAACGTCTTTTGGTCATGACTGATGACAGCTCTGAGTGAAAACTGAGACTTAGCACGGACAACACGCGACTATTAGCTCTTGGCAGCAAAACACGTGGTGCGATGAAAGACGCTCTGTTTGTCTACCATGCGCCTCAAACGAAGAAGCTCTAAAGCTCGGTTCTCACGTGAGGAAAAACCAATCTTGCATTGATAAGGTCAGATGACTTAACCCCCCCCCCCCCCAACTCTAAGCCACAAAGCCACAAAGCGGATTTGGGGAAACTTCGCTCATGCCAGACAGTGAATATAGCAATTATCAAGGTGAAGAACGGGAATGCTGGTCAGCATCGCAGCATGTGTCCAGGAATGTGGCATTTCCGCAAAAGACGACTACAAAAGCCTAAGCCGCTGTGTGCATAATTCAATAAAACCATGCCACCTCTGGATTCGGTTGTGGCCCCATCTCCGGTATGTAAAGGCACGCTGATCCACTGTGAGCGTTCTCACGAGCTGCTGCTGGCTTCTCCATTCTTAAGGTGGCGTGTTACTGAAGTCTGTCTCGGGTGGATTGTGTAATCCTCTGCTGACTTGAGCGAGCCAACTTGATAACAACATTATGAGCTTAGAGTTGTTATGCTGACAGCTATCGACCTTCATAATACGATGGTGGTACTGCTTAAATGACGTAATCAAGTGGACTTTGGATATATTCTTAATACCCGACGTGTCAAGCCGTGCTTAATAACGAGTGTCCCTTTACAATATCGTTCGACGCCAGATGGCGATGACGTCACTTGCGGATTCCTCCATCCAACGAATTGACACGCCCGCTGGCCGGGCTGTTCTACCTTGCTATAGTCCTTGGCTCACCTACAGAGGTCAGTGTTAATGTGGGAGTGTCATCATGATAGCCTTTAAGTGATAGTCGGAAGCCAGATTGAAAAAATAAACGATGATAATAATTTGCTACGCTATCCTTTGGAAAAAGCTGCATTTTATTTTGTACCTGTTCGTGTTGCAAATACAATGTTTTAATGAGGGCGGGGAAGACGACTTGTTCAGGATGTTGTTAACTCAGAAATATGCGCTATTTTTCCATTATCTGCATTTAAGATAATGATGAGCTTGCCATCGGCCTCTATGCCTGAACATGACCTGCGGTGGAGGGGGGGGGGGGGGGGGCGCTGCAGGGGGATTATTCCGGGCGGAGGAGCACAACACAATATCTATCCGCGTTCGGATTATTCACATCCCGGACGATAACGACGTAATGGCTCGGCAGACACAAGACTAATTGCTAACTGTATTCTGCTTGAGCATTATCTACATTTAAGTTTACCATCTATTCGCCGTCGGGTTCTAAGGCCGAACATGACCCACAGCGAGGGGGGTCCGCAGGCGATTATGCCGGGTGGAGGAGCAGAACACGATATCCATCCGCCTTCGGGTGAATCACATCCTAGACGATAGCGACGTAATGGCTTTGTAGATATACACGGCTTATCAGCTGAGGCATTACGAGTGATTGGCTTGTTTGCGGGCAGAAACCAGTGCGGACTGTTTTGATAAGCAGGTGTTGATGCCCCTGATGTTGACCATTGTTCAGCACCGCCCCCGAAGGACGCCATAGCGTGCAGCCGATACCGAATATTCAGCGGGCTACACCATGCACCCCGTGAGAGGACAGGGCGCAGTCAACTCCCGATTGCACGTACATCGTTCCCCAGAAGAGCGCCTCACGGACCGTAGAAATTCACGGATTGCGGACTCATCCCCGGATCAAATTGGATGGGATCAAAAATTTACACCAAATTATGACCAATATATCATGACCTTACCGGATTTAGAATATGCTCGCGCACACTCATTGGACCGATCGGAAACAAATGACACTGAATTGATTCTTCCTGGTCATTGAAAAAACTGAATTGAGACATAGCATTAGAAACATGTTAAGCCATCAAAAGGCGTTAGCTTCAATGCTCAGCAATTCACGCAAAGGTTACCCAAGAAACGACTTAACTGATGAACAAATAACACTGACAGGTTAGCAAATAGCAACACACATATGAGCTGTTTTGGAAAACCATAGCTTTAATACCTACCAAGCTAATTGGAAAAACTGAACCTTATCTTAATAAAAGAACTCAACCTTAACCTTATCAACCTTATTTAAGCTAAGTGGGAATCATTGCATTTGATTGTGAGAAAAAGTGGCTTTTGTCGTGGAAAACGCACGATGAAATCTTAAGCTCCGAGCTCTCGTATGATTAATAAAATGACTCAAATGTACTCCGTGACAACAATGGTTTTAGTTTTCAGAGACAGTGTACGACCCGTTGGCTCAGCTGGTTAGAGCGCCTGCCTTCCAATCCACTAGCCCATGGCGGGGTGGGTTCGAGTTACTTTAGATGTTCACTGTATGCCCTTGACAGACATGGCCTGCGGTCGATGGCAGAGACAACGCTAACGGTCATGTCAGGTCCGGACGGACCGTGCCGAGCATGGCAGCACGCTAACCATTCGCCGCCAAACTTTCTCGTTGGCATGGAATTACGTCGTTGGCATGGAATTACGTGGTTGGATGGCAGGGGTCAGAGCTGATAGAACAAGCAGTGCGAGGTGTCATGCAAGAAGTCCATTTATTTAAAAGGTTCGGATGAAATCTTTAAAAAGTTTACGTAACATCCCTGTCAATTCACTATAGGTTGAATAACAGACCTACAGAGAGGAAATTGCTTCATTTGAACCATTTTTAGCAAGGTAACTGTCACCCAAATTATGGCATCCTCTCAGAAAAACCGTCTGATTCGCTTCTGCGTACCGAATGAATAAACGAAGTGTTCTTGGCAACCAGGAATGAGAGGTAAAGTTCTCACCTTGTTAGTTAGCTGTTTGACATGGGGTGATCCTGCTTGACTTTAATTTTGTTTTGTATATTCCTTTTGAATATATATATACATAGGAGCACATACATAAATTAAACATCAGTATTGAGCTTGCCGATATGTGCTTTTCTCGTAATTATTAAGGGAGCTTGGAGCACTTCATACGGAAACCGGAAGAGGGTGAGTGGTCGTGCCAAATCAAACCGCCTATTCATACCGCAAATAAATAGTTGTTTATTAATATTATAAGATATAATATATAATAATATGACATGTGATAATATAATAAAGAAATTAATGATATTTGATAAATGTTGGAGTGGCTTGCGGGATCACCAGGGACCTGGGCAAGTGAGTATTACTTCTGCGAGATGTCACAGGGATAGCGAGCTCCATAAAATCACGCATGAAATAATTGTTCTGCAGTACTTTCCGGTTAGTATGAGTCCTTACACTGAGCTCAGTAAGTAAAGCGTTGGACTCGTGATCAGAAGTTTCCGGTTCCAAACAATGCACCAGACGGGACGATGGTTCGAACAATCATTATATCCGCGATACTAATACTGCGACTCAGTCTTTCCGTAAAACTAAGCTTACTCCTCAAACTTGAAAATACTGAAGCGGAGAAAATCAGGAAACACTGAAATGGAGGAAACCAGGAAGCAGTGAAATGGAGGAAACTAGGAAACATTGAAATTGAGGAAACCAGGAGACATTGAAATGGAGAAAACCAGGAAACATTGAAATAGAGGAAACAAGGAAACATTGAAATGAAGGAAACCAGGAAACCGTGAAATAGAGGAAACCAGCAATGAAATGGAGGAAACCAGGAAATATTGAAATGTAGGAAATCAATCATCAGATCAGGTAACAGAGACGCCACGGCGTATGAAAAGCTAACAAACTAAATCACCGTGACACCTGACGAAAAATTCATGATGCCTGTCACAGCATGCTCATCACAATGATGCGGAAGTAACTGCACGCACCACAGTCAACATAGCAAGAAAAATCACCCCTGCACTCTGTCTGTGTTGATGTTTGCAACTTTATGCAGCGCGGCTGGGCCTTTAGCTTTTTGCGTCAGGTTTGGACAAAAAACAAAGGTAGATTAGGATAGCAAAAGATAGGAAAGGTAGACGGCATCTAACATTCGAGCAGCGGGGCTCATAGATGCCGCCACTGCTTTAGTGCTCTTCACCACCCACTGTGCGGCGATGCCTGGGGGTTGCGACGATGATTCCCTGTCTGATCCAACAGGAGTTAATTGTTTCAGTTGATATTATTCCACCGGTTGGGTTGTCGGAGACCCGAAGCACATGCCATACGCCACCACAAACTGCGGTTTGTGTAGGTTTTGCTGTATTCGTTGGCGTTCTACTGAAATGGCATGATACTTATAATGCTGCTGAAACTCGTTAGTGTCACGCGCAGCTACGCTGCACTAAATTCAATGTCCTGAAACGTTAGACGTTCTCATACTGGTTCAGTGCGCTCTCTCTCTCTCTCTCTCCTCTCTCTCTCTCTCTCTCTCTCTCTCTCTCTCTCTCTCTCTCTCTCTCTCTCTCTCTCTCTCTCTCTCTCCTCTCACTCTCTCTCTCTCTCTCCTCTCTCGTCTCTCTCTCTCCTCTCTCTCTCTCTATCTCTCTCTCTCCCTCTCTCTCTCTCTTCTCTCTCTCTCTCTCTCTCTCTCTCTCTCTTCCTCTCTTCTCTCTCTCTCTCTCTTCTCTCTCTTCTCTATCTCCCTCTCGTCTATAAATCCCTCCGCGGACTGCCGCTCTCTCTATCCTGTTGTTCCACCTGCTTCCTCCCCACATGATATCCCCCGGGATGCTCTCGTTCCACGGTTTGTGCCAGCGGTGGTCTGACTGGGGGCCACCGGTCCGGACACCACGGATCGACACCCGTCGTTCCAGACAGAGCTGTTGATAAACGCGCCTCTGGCGGCGGCAGAGACCAGGGCGTGACAGGCGCGGCAAATCTGTCAGGTTCCGGGCAAATTTATGAAACGTCTGATCCGATTCATCAACGCATTGGCAGCAGACCGGCTGGGGCTGCCTCTACTGGACCCTAGAGCGGTAGAACGGTGGCTCTCCGTTGTAAGTCAATCGTCTGAAGGGTAGCATCCAAAGCGTGGTAAGCTGCGTGGGATTAGCAGCTCCGACACTCTTCTGGCGATGGCATGCATACTTTGACTGTTATTTAAAGAAGGCCGAATGTCGAAGGCAGGCGACTACAAGACTTATGTTGTCAATAAGTACAAATTTGCCAAAAACAGTATAAATCATTTAGAGAGAGCATCGCACAATGACAGGCCAAACTGCCTACTTGCTCGTTTATGTGGAACACACGGCACTTAGACTTGGTTTTTGACCTGGTGGAGATATTTCATATGTCTCCGAATATTAGTGATTTGGAACAGTTCGCCATAATGCGCCAAAGAACGTTCATCGTGTCGTTGTAGCTGAGTGGTGTCTTATAACAGACTAGAATGTCATATGACAGGTAGAGGAAAGATTTGGACGCATACGCAAGTTTCACGTTTACCGGTCACCGGTAAAATATAAGGAATTCAAATTCTCTGCAATTGAAAAAGTGTCAACAACTTACAAATAGGTTTTTGTGTGATCGCAGCAGAGCGATCTGCATCACGAATATAGCAATACAAAGCTGGCGCGAGCCCAATGACCTAGCTTGACGTCAGAGGTCACAATTGACCCAAATGGTAAGCGAATGCAATGAAACAGCCCAGGTGGTGGTCACTGCATCGACTCTTGCCCCATGACTCACTCTGTTCAGTACGGCAGCTACCAGTTGTGGAACTACGCGTGAAACATTCCAATGAACATTTCGGCCCTGCGTGGCCTGAGAGGTAACTTATTTGACTCGGGCCCATAAATCCCTACAACTTCATGACTTGAAGAAGGCAAAGAACACTCTAGTGAAAAAGCACACAAAATAATGCACAATAAACCATTTTATTTTTCAGGTTGGAACGTATAATAGCGCGAAAAGTTCGCTTCACTTCCGATATAACCCATTTATGGTCATTACCGCAACCTGAAAGGCCACCTTTTGATCTAGTACCCCCCCCCCCCCACCCCCCTTAAATGGAAATCGTCGTCGTCATTGGGACTTGACCACGCCCTCCGCTGATGAAGTTGTATGACGTCGCCTGGCTTCCCGTGCCTCTGTTTTCCCAGACGCGCAGTGATTCAAATAGCGTGAAACACGAGCGGGACCCTATTTTTATTCCAAGGCTATTTTCATCTGAGCTAAAAAGTTAGTCGGAAGTCTGCCAAGCCTCCCTCTGTTCGTCGGGGAGGGGAGGGCGGCTTAAAAGGCTCCGTCGGGCAATGGTCTATCCGTCTGTGTGCATTCATGATAAATGCACGCAACGCTTCATTGTGCCCGTTGCGAAACCTTTTTATTTTCTACTTTTGCAATGCTGATGCTATCTGTCTGCACGCCCATTTCCACGCTTATTATGGCTTCGGCTTTTAACGGCACCCCATGGGTCATTGTCAGGGCGTTCCATACCGTCACGTTTGCCTGTTTTAAGCGTCCTTTATTCAGTATCACCATTGCCATTGTTTGCCCCCTGTGTTTTGGAATCCTAATTTCCACTGATCCTCAGAATTAACTCCATACATTAGGCACGCTTCCCCCTCCCCCTCCCCACACAACATAGGCTCGCCTATGCAGTCGCTAATAAAATTTACAAGTCAAACAGGCACACCCCCTGAAATTTAGTGGCGGAACCTTAAGGAGTTTTCCAGGTGTGGAAAGTAATACCATTATCCGATCTAACCGCACATTGAGGATACAACCATTTTAGAACGCTCGGAGGCGCGCAATAAGCGCCAATGCATATTCAAAACGCCTGGGAATACCCGAGCATCGCTTCGATGGCCGCTAAGACGCTCAATATTCCGTCGTGTAAAGTGTTTTCCAATGTGAGAAGACTTTCAGCTCTAAAACATCCCTGTGGCGTTCCTGGAAATGAGACGAGGGCCACTAGGATGGAAGATGGTCAGCGTCGAACACCGACATGGCTTATCGAAACTGATCACTGATCGGCACGCGCCGCGCGCACGTGCAGGCGCTCCGGTCCCAAAGACAACACAGCCCGACTATGGCCCGCCAAGTCGTGAAGTCCGTACATCGTAATGCCCTGCCGCCATATCTGCGGGAAAGGCCGGCGGACGTTGTAGACGCGCCATTTCGTGGCGTTGCTCATGAGACGCGGGTAGGTGCCGCACCCACGCGCGAGCCCACTGCGACATACACAGACATGCCAAATGTAGAGGACAGTTTCATTGCCGCCCGCTACGCCTCGCGGAATATTTTGTCATTGTGTCCATGCAAGTTTTCACTAGCAGAGAGCGCAGCTCCTTTGTACGGTAACTTACCACGCTCCTGACATATCTGCTATCATATATCTCTGTTATCAGATCTATCTGTCATCAGACATCACAGGAACACGGTGGAATGCCAAAATGATGGACGAATCGTCGTATAGCATGAGAGCATGAAAAACATACATCACAGGGAGTCAAGAAGGTGCATAATGCAACGATCCCTAATCGTCAGTAGGTAATCAGGTTGATCATTGTGCCATTATATATTATGTTTTCGCTACGTGCTTTGCATACATTGGTCATGGTTTACTGCGCCACCTTTATATAAATGGGAGATATTGACTTGAAGACCAACTTTCCAACTCAAGTCATTATTTGAAGGTAGGCATTTGTTTGTGAAACGATCCACGCGGTAACATTTTTATTTCAAGAATCTAGAATTCCCTTGCATCACCCATAATTGAAATGCACATTTTTGTAAGGGTGGGCTCTTCTTACAGGACTGCTGCAATGGATGCTGTAAATTTATGTAGTGTCTTGCACGCTTCAGATGATTTTTCAGCCCATTCAAACATTGCTGGCAATTATATACGACGAGGCAAATTCTGAAACCCAGTCTGGTCCTTAGCCGTCTGTTGCTCAATTCTTACAATCAGTCCAGGCTGCACTGCAGGTCCGCCCGCCACTCGGTCCAGGCTGCACTGCAAGTCTGCCCGCCAATCGGTCCAGACTGCACTGCAGGTCTGTCCGCCAATCGGTCCAGACTGCACTGCTGGTCCGCCCGCCAATCGGCCTAGGCTGCACTGCAGGTCTGCCCACCAATCAGTCCAGGCTGCACTGCAGGTCCACCCGCCAATCGGTCCAGGCTGCACTGCAGGTCCGCCCGCCAATCGGCCTAGGTTGCGCTGCAGGTCTGCCCGCCAATCAGTCCAGGCTGCACTGCAGGTCCGCCCGCCAATCGGCCTAGGCTGCACTGCAGGTCCACCCGCCAATCGCCGACTACGTCATGTGTGAAGCGCTATAGTGCGCAGTGGTGCTGACTGTAAGCCGGTGTAAGTGGTGCTGGTTGTAAGCCGCAGTGGTGCTGGTTTTAAGCCGCAGTTGTGCTGGTTGTAAGCCGCAGTGGTGCTGGTTGTAAGCCGCAGTGGTGCTGACTGTAAGCCGCAGTGATGCTGACTGTAAGCCGCAGTGATGCTGACTGTAAGCCGCAGTGGTGCTGGCTGTAAGCCGCAGTGGTCCTGACTGCAAACCGCAGTGGTGCTGACTGTAATCCACAGTGGTGCTGACTGTATGCCACAGTGGTGCTGACTGTAAGCAGCAGTGGTTCTGACTGCAAGCCGCAGTGGTGCTAACTGTAAGCCGCGGTTGTGCTGGTTGTAAGCCGCAGTGGTGCTGGCTGTAAGCCGCAGTGGTGCTGACTGTAAGCCACAGTGGTGCTGGTTATAAGCCACGAAACATCTCCTGGCATTATTCTGAGCGGTTTGCAAGACCACCTAACACGTTACTTGGGCCCTTGAATGATCGTCATGTCTATCGCTAGTAGACCCTCTGTAAACTGTGCATCTTTATCAATGTTATACCATGAACTCTCGACTGCAGTCTCAAACTCGAACAAATGGCAATAAATAAGGCCCAAGATCACAGTATTTTGGCAGACACTTCCTCGTCAGGTGAGTTTTGAAATCTGTACACGTTGATGCATGTTTTGATTTATCCACGTTTTGAATGCACGTTCATGATCCCAGCAGCTGCGAAGATATGCCATAAGCTCGGAAAGGGTGCGCTAACCACTTGCCGTTTGTTCTGGCGGTGGTGAAGAGCGCAAAACAAGTTGGATGCATCAGGTTATCACATGAAGAGCGCGTTTTATTAATATGACACTCTGTACCTCAGCGACTAACGAACCATACTCCTGGCGTCTATTTGGTGTCGCGTAAAAATAGCTTTTGGTATCTGTGTCCAGCTTTTTGTTGAACGTCATTACAATAAACACATAGCAGACGGTGCATGCGTCTCGGACCATTAATTCGTGCGGTCCTATACGGTGTGCAAATATGATTTGAGAGCTTTATCTCCAATAACAGAACACCTCAGCAGTGTTTGGTATGCAGAAGTGGTGGACTGGAATGGGAGAGTTACTTGCCAAGTGTCACTGTCCAGAATACGGCCGAGCTATTTCTGCGTCTGTGATCTGAGATCGCAGCAGCCTTTGCATACAAATCGTTGCGGAATTTGATCTGGATTTCAAATGGTTCGATTCAGCCACACAAATCTAATTCCAACCAAGATATTGATGGCATTGGTTCTTTAAGACGGTCCACTTCCCTCGTGGTGACTTATATTTCTCTCCAAAAGCACCGGGGTAAAGTGCTCGGTTTGCAGAATGGTCTTCATGCCCTTAATCGGAGACAAATGTTTTGATGACTATTCAAGAGTTGACGTGCATTAAAACAGAACACTTAACCTAATTGCACTGAATATGGATGGTAAAACCAGCTTAGCATTACATGCAGAGTTCATCGCCCCATGAAAGCGGTTTCCCTAGAGAGTTACTTAGAAATGCTTCGTGGAGCATCTGTCTGACATCACCTTGCCGAGGGATGAAGTATTAGGACGGAACAGAAATTTGCAAAAGAGTTGTATGTTTTCCTGATTTTTCAAATCACATAGCAATATTGATCACATTATCATGTCTACTCACATGCAGGGGCCGTTGAAAGAGAACCATCAAATTGTGTTATCTCCGAACAGTCCGTCTAAGCTCTCATTATGCTTGTACCTGCCCAGGCTTTCAGAACGTCCAAGCACCGAGGAACCACAACGGGCCATTATTGATGACCAATAATATGTTTATAGAACAAGCAGCAATGCCCCACGCCGCCGCGATACGCTTGAACTGAGCGATCGCATTGAAACTGTTTGATTAAGGTTACGTTGCTCACGGTTTCTGCTGTCATTTTACTAATTTGTGACAAGTGGTGCTACGTCCCAAACAGTGCAAAAGGTGCTTTGATTTTTCAAGCGCGCAAATTAATCACTGTAATTAAAGATAAACATTCCACACTTTGGAATGAACACTCACTCTTTTGTGGTTCTATTTACAGATCTATGAGCGTAAATAATACACATGTGAATGCATTTGGAACCATGTACAAGTAAAATGTTGTTCAGTCTTAATTAGTCGTCAGTTCGTCGAAACCTTATGTTGATACGTGTATGATACCTTGTCGATGCCTTATTGATACCTTCTTGAACAAATGAATCATGTGTTTATATATATCGAAGCTCGTAAGAGACCGCGACTAGTAGGCATTACTGCAAAATCTTAACTTAATGATATCACTTCGACTAATCTCATATGCGTAAGCGACACAAGGCCACTGCCATATTGGGCTATACTTATAACTGATATCATATGTATAATGACAAGATCTTTTACGACAGCTATATTACACATAAATTAAATGCGAGATAGCGGTGAATTCAATAACGATAAATACAACATAAGATTGCGCAAGTATTAAACATCATGCCTAGAACTCAGCCGACTGATCTACTTATAAAAGTTGGCTGCTTTGCACGCGATAGGGCACAGCATGTGACGTAATACTTGTGTGTAATCTGAGCTGGCTGATCACAGGCGACTATTCAGAGCTGGCCCAAAAGAGGTGATTTTTCAGAGCCAGCCAATCATAGGCGACTAATCAGAACTGGCTAATCAGAGGCGACTAATCATAGCTGGCTGATCACAAGCGACTGATCAGAGCCGGCTGATCAGAGGTGCATTATCAGAGCTGGCTAATCAAGGGTGACTGATCAGAGCCGGCTGATCAGAGGTGCCTTATCAGAGCCGGCTAATCAAGGGTGACTGATCAGAGCCGGCTGATCAGAGGCGACTTATTAGGCTGGCTGATCACTGGCGACTGATCAAGCTGGGTGATCGGAGGTGATCGACCACATAAAAGGTAACTGAATAGAAGCTGCCGATCAGAGCTGACCGATCCCAGCTGACTGATCCAACCTGAACTCTTATAGAGGCTTCCCACAAGTCGCATGCTGTGTCAACGGCATAACGTGACTGCGTGGGAGATGGCTTGGTCTCATAATACTAGATTACTGTAAGCTTCACATACTTTTACGTGACTTACGATTTTTTACCACATCAAATATTTCCCACTTAAGAGTGCTTAGCACAACTCTTGTAAACCAGCGCTATTACAGCCAAAGATGCCGGGAATTTGTTTCCAGCCTGGAAACAACCAAACACGCCCTGTTACGTGAGTCAAAATTCCTCATTAATGAACGGCCACATGATGGCCGAGGTCGAGGCCTTAGTGGAGTCCACTTGGCTTGTGTCTGGTACGGAAATGCAGAGGCCAATCTGTAGCACTCGACTGTTTTTGGCAGCCTGAAGGCATTACCAATACGCTTGCTTAGAAGTGGCTTACAGAGCTGCTCGTGGAATGATTTTTCAGAATACGATTCAGTCCAACAAATTCAATTCAATTCGGCCACCAATCGCAGATAACGAATTCCAAACGATCCAGCCCGTCGCAAACTATTTTCCAAAGTAATTCTTACCATTTGTTCTCATTTCAGCATGCTTTAACACAAATATCACTACTGCATCGCTCGCGAGAGCATTTGTTAGGTTCTTATTGGATTTCAGGCTCACCTGTCCATTCTAATCGATTTGTGCAAAGCTTTGCATAAACTCCAGCCGATCATTATCATAAATGGTTTATCATACCCAGCTCAGTGTGGTTCATGAATTAAACCAAAGTCCACGGCTGCACCTGATCCGTGGAGAGGTCTTTCCGATATCAGTCAATAATCAAAGCGACAATGATTGTTTTCAGGCACGGGAGGAGGGCCGCAAGACGTGAGAGACCGGACGTTTCGCTGACGAGTCCTGCGAGATGGCGTAATCGCAGGAAAGCCGGCTGGTAATCTCACACTTCCCTCCGCAAATAACCCGCTGTTCAAACCGCTGATGCGTGCTAATCTGTGTGCGGCAGGAATCTCTTCCACAGCGGTGTCTCGAGTCTAAGTGTCATGTTGCATAATTCGCCAGGTCGCGTTGCGCGTCTAAGGCCCGCCATAATACGTTTGCGTGGCAATGGAGCGCCGGTGCCTAGGATCACGCTTCCGTTGCTCTGGCACGGCCGTGGCAGTGGAGAGCCAGTGCCAAGGGTCATGCCTCCGTTGCTCTGGCACGGCCGTGGCAGTGGAGAGCCAGTGCCAAGGGTCATGCGTCCGTTGCTCTGGTACGGCCGTGGCAGTGGAGAGCCAGTGCCAAGGGTCATGCCTCCGTTGCTCTGGTACGGCCGTGGCAGTGGAGAGCCAGTGCCAAGGGTCATGCCTCCGTTGCTCTGGCACGGCCGTGGCAGTGGAGAGCCAGTGCCAAGGGTCATGCCTCCGTTGCTCTGGCACGGCCGTGGCAGTGGAGAGCCAGTGCCAAGGGTCATGCCTCCGTTGCTCTGGCACGGCCGTGGCAGTGGAGAGCCAGTGCCAAGGGTCATGCCTCCGTTGCTCTGGCACGGCCGTGGCGGTGGAGAGCCAGTGCCAGGCGCCATGCTTCCGTTGCTCTGGTAGGCCGTGAGCAGTGACTGGATTGTCAGACAATCGACACCAGAGCAGTCATCGCGCGACGCTGATGGTCCCGCTCTCCGCTAATGGTCCCCGCTGCAGTAAAATAAACGGGGCCGCCTTCGACACGTATGACGTCACGCGCTGAAAAATGTCGGGCCGACCGCTGCGGCGGCAGGCGGCAGCTGCTTCCGAGAAGGCCCTAATTAAACCAAGAGCATGGCCTGCTGACAGTGCCCGCGCGATGGATTGCCGGCCTCTGGGGGTCGCGGCTGTCGTCAGAGATGAACCGCCGTCAGAAGAGGGGCCGAAGGGCACCGCACGGTCTTCTCGGGACCGGGGGATCACTGCCGCCAACTATCGTGCGCCGGCTAAACGGTACCCGGACGCCCGCCATCCAGGGATGCATCTTTCGGTCCCACCGACGTGAGTGCCGCGGACCAAGAAACGCTCGCGGTTGCTCATTGTTGCGCTGGCAGCCCTGCAGCGTAGTACTCGGCCTCCCGGCGCAATGCGGTAAGCCGGCCGGCCAGACCGGGTCCCCGATGCGATCAGCTTGCGCCACACTGCCGATCGCTTATCGTGAAGTGATTCATGGGCGTGCAGTGAAGGAATCTCCTTCGCTCCCTCAAGTTGGTCACAGGCGTAACGCCGCCAGCCGAGGAAGCCTCTCTGTGTCAGCCACGATATTACTGAAGTCAGTCACCGTGTTGGATTCAGAATTTCAACACTAAGGATATATATATATATATATATATATATATATATATATATATATATATAAACGTGTGTGTGTGGGGGGTGAGTGTGTGTACACATATATCCCCCAATGTTAAAATGTGGACAATGCTCACATCTTCAAACGTCTTCCAAACAAAAAGCGCTGGTTGATCGGGGACTCTTCAGGTTCAGACGCTAGTAGCTTAGAAGCATTTGGATCAAGCATCGCAATGGTAATTGTTGCACGATTGCTTCATCGGCATGGAGTTTTTCATGTGTTTCATTTTGGAATGTTTTCTCGTGATCCTCGATATGTAACAGTTAATAGGAAACCGTAGATTTGTTCATCAAACTCTAATGGAACGCGCAATGTCAGACAGCTGACGCCAGTGTTGGCGCGCGGCCGCCGGCATGCAAGCATCTCCTTCGCGGCGCGAGCCGGCGCTGCTCGACTCGAGCCGCCTCGTTTCCGGGGTGTCCGGCCTTCCTCCGGGCCCGGCCGGGTGCGCCACGTGCCTGCTGGGCCGCCTGACCTCCCCGGCACCGCGTGTGGCGCCGCCCAGCCGCCTGGTCGAGCGGCGGCAGCGGCGCCCTGCCGCGGTCGCAGCCCAGATGGACGCGCATGCTCGCCGTCGGGCCGTGGACAGCGATGAGCACCGTCGGGCCGCGGACGACGCGACGAACGCCGTCGGGCCGCGGACGGCGTGACGAACGCCGTCGGGCCGCGGACGGCGTGACGAACGCGGCCCGTTCAGCTGATCTCGCGACGCGGCTACGGCGTGACAATCAGCTGGCAGCGCCGCCAAACTGGCGTCGCGCCGCCTGGTGTGCACCGCGCGAGCTTCGCCTGACGCTAGGGCCGGCGTGATGCAGGGGTTCGGCTGACTCATCGGGCCGCTGCGGTGCGCGGTGCCTCAATTTCAGGCGTCTTCGGCTTATGAACACCATCACGCCTGCACTAAAACAGCAAACAGCGGCGCCATTCATGGACGGTCGGTGGTGCGGAAATGGCCAACAAAATGTCGTGCCGTTGACTCGCCAGCTGGCTTGCTGGGTGGATGAGTAACAGAGTCGTCCGACGAAAGGGAGAGTTGGGGCCCAGCCCGACAATACACTGTAATGGGAGCAGGTGGAAGCTAAGCCGGTCTGCCGGAGGCTCAACGAAATTAATGCGCGGAAATCGGATTGGCCCCACGACATTTGTAGCCTGCCGTGCTCGAAAAGCCGTCTTTGTGTCATTCGGGGTTATTAGGTCGGTAGTGATCAAGTTGATGGTTTGTCTTGTCTTGTTTTGTTAGTAAGGCTTTGCAGTTGCAGGCGTGGTTGATGCAGACGCCAGCACAATATGCTTAAGCGCACGCAATACGCCCTTCAGCAACTAAGTGACTTGTCAAGAAATGTCGGGCATATTTTGAGCAAGTTTTCGATGACACGGGCGGGTTAAGCGGCGCAGGTTTCCGCGCGGTACACAGGAGGCAGCGCCGCTCTGCGACGCGATCCTGATATGTGTTCTGCACCGGAAGCTCTGCGCTCGTCTGACGTGAGTAAAAGCTAGCTTTGAACGCCTGCGACAAACTGGCCATATATGGCTGACTGGTTTTTGCTAATGGGGCTTCACGATACGCTGAGAACCTGAGGCTATATGGCATGGTCTCACTTTCCCAGACGCGCAGCTTAATCACTGAGAACCTGAGGCTATATGGCATGGTCTCCCTTTCCCAGACGCGCAGCTTAATCACTGCACTCCCGCTAACCTTGGCTGGCTCTTTGGCTGAACATGCCATTTGCATGCTTTAAAGAGAGCTTTTCCATGCAGACATTTGTGAATTATTTGGCGAAAAATCTGCAGTGCGGAGCTAGGCGATGCATGTAACTGGTGATGCACTGATCGAGAAGACACGACTCTCCCCTGGTCGCAAGCTTCGCCAACCTGTTTCGTTGTGTATATGTTAGAGTTTTAGTCGTGTAAAGTCATCGTAATGTTTTGAGGTGGGAGGAATATTATTTTTAACATGTGTTGAGTTAGAGACAGCGCTAATCGTCGCGCAACTGGTGTTCGCATTGCACTGGAAAACGCAAGATCTGTCCAAAGGACGGAAGAGGGGCTCAAGGGAAGCTCCTGACCACGGCTTATCACACAGCCAAGTCAGGAGGCGCACCACTGGGCAACACTCAGCGATGCATAGGCACCACATACGATCATGAGCGATTTCGACGGCTCTGCTGCCAGCCCTGTTGACCGCGGTGGACGCTGATGCTGTCCGCCGCACCGCCGCGAGCCACCGATCCGCAGCCCTGACCTGCACGGGCGGCCCAGCAAGGCCTCTGTCTGTGCACCGGCGGCGGGTGTGATGCCCAGCGGCACCTCGGGCCGGCCTTCGCCTCAGTGCCGCCAGTGCGACAGTAGCGCCAGAGCGCGTGCGCCGCCCGCTGCAGACCTCTGACCGGTGTGAAAGCCTAGCATCCGAACAGGCTTCACCGTAGGCATTGGAACAGGGTATGTGGACTGGCCATTACCCACCCACTTTTCGTGAAGTGCGGCGTGATGATGGATGAACAGACCTCATATAAAGAGGGATGGAAGGTTCGCTGGGGACATGTCTGTGTGCAGATGCCTGAACTTGGCAATTTCTTTGGCATTTACCCATGCACTATTTGCTTACGGTGTCTCTATCCGTCTGTCTGCTCCATTTTGCGTTGCGTCGCGCTCGGGATGAACGACGGGATGCTGGATGAGAAAATATGGGAACGACGTGTGGGCGCACGTGTTTTCCACAGCTAGCTCGCCAGCCATTGAGGTCTGGGGTTAGGGCGTGGTTCGTGCCGGAAGGGCCGCTTCAGGCCATTGACTTAACACGGGCGGCCTGGAAATGCGATCCAAGACAAAGCTGACCAGCGGCCGTTCGAAACCGTGGCCACGGTAACGAGAGGAAGCAACAAGAAATTGGCACGCTTTGATAGATTATTGAAACAGAAATCGCGTCGTACCAGATGTGCGGTCACAAGCGCTTCGTGTTACGCGCACAGAGAGGCTAGGGCATATTTCTTTGGCTTTCACGATCTTTCACGTTTTATATTATATCGCGGAAGCCACAGCAGTGGGACGTGCCAATCCAATTTCCAAGCGTCGATCAGCGTACCGTCTGGAAGTAATGTGTCCAACACGAGTTTGCATGACGAACGGTTGCATCAGCCGCCGTCGGACAAGCCGGGAATGCCAGCACTTGGGAAAACGATGCCGAATGCAGCACACTGTCCCAGTGCAAAATTGTACCTAGGGTTCGTGGCGAAGTTTACTTCATCATATGCACCGATTCGTTGCCTGTATTTATCACCCAATTATTCGTCATTGGGTGCACTGTTCAGACAAGACATCGTCTTGACCTAAAAGGTAAAAATCCGACATTTTTGCGGAGCCAAAATGTCCACGGTAGATCGCTCAGTCGCAGTCTGCCAGTTGTTTATATATTTCTGGTAAAACAACGAAGCGCGTTCGTGCCGAAGGCGGTTATTAAGTTTTTGTTAATTCATTGACTACGGCAAAAATGATGAGCCACAGTAATATTCAAATGCATCACTCAGACCGCTTGCTTTGCAAGATGTTAAAGAAATACTAACACACATCGGGTGAAGAATAAATCCGACTGGTACAAGAGAGGGCTCCAGAATTGCAGCTATATTTTCAGCAAAACGTAGTGCTATGGCAAAACAGTACTCACCCTGGCTTCACGGATGTGTTTTAGAGTCACTGGTTGGTGTGACAATACAGCAAAATTGCTGCCGCATTCATAAGTCAGTGGAGAACTGAGGGAGATCCAGCATTTGCAGTAGTAGTAAGAACAGCTTCCTTGAAACTTTCGGAATGCACATCACTCCATCCTTAATAGAAATTTAGAGAGGAGATTTCAAAGCTGGACGATTACTGACGTTGTTATAGCAGGTCGTGGCTACATACAGCAGAATGCCTCAATCATGTTTATTTTTTTTGTTGATTTTGTTTTTTTGCTGTTTCGGCATGCTTTATCTAAATGGGTTTACGTTGCTTCTTGAAATAGATCACATGGGTGTCGTCAGGCATTTGCAACATCTATATCCCAGCATGCAAATTAACAGGGGAGGACAAGATGCGAATGGTCAACGACCGGCTTCCGTCAAGGTTACAAGCAGCTCGCCACATGTTGCCGCACGAATAACTGGCTTGCGTATCCTACGTCCGTCAAGGCTACAAGCAACTCGCCACATATTGCCGCACGAATAACTGGCTTACGTATCCTACGTCCGTCAAGGCTACAAGCAACTCGCCACATATTGCCGCACGAATAACTGGCTTACGTATCCGACGCCCGTGAAGGTTGCAAGCGATTCACCACATGTTGCTGCACGAAAAGTTAGTTCAGGTATTAAGGCGTTTCCGATGGCCCACAGCAATTCTGGTAGTCAGCAAATCAAACCCAGTTCCCGTCAGTCATCCCGACAGCGAAAGGTCGCTGGGAAATTCCATGAAATAATGCATCTGGAATTATAAAAAAAAAACGGTTCGTCCACAAATCGCAGCAGGCCTTCGCATGCGTTTGCATGGAGTCAGCTCCGTCGTTTAACAAAACAAGGCCGCACTCATTTGTGCTTCCCAGTGCATTAGAATTTTAGCTACACAAAAAACACCTATTGCCTTGGATGTTTGGGATGATGATGCACTTATGTATGCTTTAAATAGCATATTTCATGGAAGGATTAAGACGAGACATTAGTATCACAGATGGAGCAATTGTCGGACTATCATCCACGTCTGGCGTGTTGGTATTTTCACAGTTTTTCGCCCAGTTAATCCTCCCGTTGTCATCAAGGGTTGTGGGTGAGAAAGACTGAATGACGTTTGATTTTCAGCCATAGGCGCGGCACAGTCCGACCTTTCTCCTTGGATCTGCTGGGACTCGAACCGAGGTCTTGGTCTGAACCAAACCGTGGTCTGATTACGAGTCCAGCACTGTACTAACTAAGCTAATTAGGAAGGACACAGCCCTGTTATGCATACTAACCACTAGAAGAGGAAGACAGTCCGAACTGTGGTTCCATTTATGACACCAAGTAACATACACACAACGCACTCAGCAGAGAACAATTCATATATTACTGGCATGCTGCAACCAGTGATCAAGCTTGTGATCCTTGATCGTGGATTTGAGCTTCAAATGCCAACAAATTTCACCATTCAGCTGGATAAGGATGTATCATGACTCCGGTATTTCTACATGAAAACGGGGGACGACGGCGGCTCTCCCAATCGGGTGAACTGAATGCATAAAACGATTTCATCTCGACAAACTGCCCTCGTAGACTAGCAGAGTCTACTGAATTGCAAATTGTGTGCCTTTATTGTCTTCGATAATTCCATTATAGTAAAAGCAATATCGCCAGACAAGCCTGAAATGAAATACAGCTGGGGTGAGCTTTATCTAATATTATTCTAATATTAATATACTAGTCTCTATGGAACACTCTAATGTCCTGTTCGCGGCTTAACATGTGGCCTTCATAAACTGTATAAAGCTCAAACATTGCCTATTGCACAATTGCCCTCGCTTCGACCTTTTCAAATCATACGTGCTTCTGTTAGGAAACAAGCTCATAAACATCGCGCAATCGAGGTAAATCGATCCCCAGTCACGGCAAATGCAAACATTTGTTCACAGCTTGTTAACGCAGCAGCTGAGGCGTAACGGGTCCATTGCTTGTGATGCAAGTGATGGTCAATGTTTCCCGTATGATGCATCACATGCACACATGTGGTCTTTCTATATGTTATGCCTGCCATAAAAGCCTTCCTGGGGAAGGCTTCGTATGGCTGAGGAGTCATCCGCTTGGGGTGTCCGCATGGGAGACCTGGGGCAGTACACTGGGGAATACATCTGCATGGGAAGTCCCGCAGACATCTATTTGGAAAGCTGTTACCAAATAAAACGCAAATGCCAGACCCGTAGCACTTCCAACCCCATTTTATTAATTGAGTCTTCCCATGCACCTTGGTTTCCTTAGCAGAATGTAAACTAATGATAAGAAGCCCGTCATTTATTTCGTATTTGGTGCTTGCTTGTGAAAATCGTTCCAGCTGCCTGCTGAGCAACGCTTGCTTGTATGCATGTTGTCATTACGGTGCGTGAAAAAAATACTGCATTGTCAAGGGGGCTAACCGAACAGAACTATACATATTTACGGACGAGCACCCGTCTAAGGACTTGTGATTGATGAGACATAGATGTGAAGCAATCAGTTGATTGTGTGCACATTTTTTGTTGGACGAGCTTATAAATAAATTGACTGGTAACCGGCTGTGCGCATGTGACAGCCAAGCAGTGTGTAGTGGACCAAGAGACCATCATAATCAAGCAGCGATCAGAGCATTACTGCAGGTTATCGCGTGCTTAAAAATATAACAGCATAACAAGGCAGTAATACAACACTTTTACCGCGCATCAGGCCATAAGCAAGTCCGTTCTCGAAGAAACTTACTCGACAGCGCTGTCACAGTAATTGCCACCCAATACCGCCGCAGTTGGGCATGCTGTCACGTTTGTGTGAACTCGGCTCCGGCGCTCGCGTTGGCGCCGAGTGCCGCACGCTCGCGCCGGACATCGCCGCTCGGCGCCGCGGTGGTGACAGTGCGGCGCCGTGGTGCACTGGTGCACGTGGTACACGTGACAGGCGCCTGACATAACGGTCGCTGAGTTATTCCAGCGGTCGCCGATTGGCAACAATGGCCGGCTCGAACGCATCGCTGGGTATTTCCAGACACGGCCGTGTTGTTTTCGATGGTGAGCTGACCTTGAGCACTCGCAGGTCGCCGTGGTGGAAGCTGGTGTGTCCGAGCCAGGGTAGCGAACGGCGGAGTGCGCCCAGAGAGGCGGAGAGGGAGAGAGAGAGCGCGCGCGCGAGCAATGACGTCAGCAGCTCTATCAAAGCCCCGGCAGGCATGGTTGAAGGTCTCTGGGTCTATTTACAAGTCATCAGATATCATGCAAGGGAAATCTGTAAGCTCGATCATTTTTCTGGTCAATCTGAACCGTGCATTCCGCAAGTGAAGCACTGCAGCCCGGAAGCGACGACGAATGCAAAGCAGGGCTGACTATTAAATTTTAACAGGGGCGGCACCATCATTTTTTTTAAGTAGGCAAGCACGTCTAGGGGCCTCCTAAGCAGGTGCGGTGCCTCCAAGGTGGACATCCATCCAAAATATTGTCCTAGGATGTCGCCCATGTTTTCTAGAGAACCTTTCAAGTATATGTACATGATGAAACAAGACCCTCTTTTTTATGGAAGGGCCTCTGGTCTTTCTGACTGGAAGCTCATCCTGTCCTGGAAGGGCTTTTTTGCGTCTCCTATGCATTCGATGAGGCCACCCTTGGACGGACTGGTACGTCCTGTCGTTCAATATGGCGTGCCAATGAGTCTAGGGTCTGCTACAGGACAGACATTGTGTGATGCTTGCCCACTTCCTTTTGATCTCATAGAATGTTCTGTCTCGGTCATATGGCGCATATTGGCGGCATCATTACGCCTCTTGAAATTGCCGGGGGGGGGGGGGGCAAAAGTCCAAGTTCCCTTCCTCAGCAAGTGTGAACAGGATCCGTTGCTCCGTTGCGCCTGGTGGCGCCGCTAGTGAATGAAAGCCTCAAGGGGAGATTAGACCGTTTAAGATAAGCGGTTCCATTGCAGTAAGCCCCAGACCTGTTCGGCATCAGCAATGGCGCAGAGACGGCTGGTGACGCGGCGCGCGCGCCAGCGGAGTGCTGTGGGATGACGCTGCTGCGGCGGCCACTCAGTCTGCGGCGTATGTCCAGCGCTGCCCGTCTGCGGCCACAGAACTGTGCAGCGCTCCGAGGCGATGTTTGCGCACGGCGTTTGCACACCAATGATCGGTCGGGAAATAGACATCACGCGCCTGTTGAAAAGTTCACTCGAGGTCTCGAGGGCCGGCACACACGAGTGGGACGGCCCATGTGATGGGGGGGGGGGGGGAGAGACCAGTCATGGGGACCGGATTAGGAGAAGAAGCAGATGACTAAGGCCCCGCCGACCTGCCACTCGACCGTGTCATCAGCGTGTCATTCGCGTGCCGGTGTCATCAGTGTGTCATCACTGTGTCAGTGTCGTCAGTATTGGCAGTCGTTTTCCAGCGATGGCTTCAGCCCGCAGCCCAGGACGCGAGCGCAGTGCAGTGTCGCTCGCGCCACCTGTGGTCGCCACGTCATCCCCGAGGCGGTCGGCACCCGACAGGCGAGGACTGGCCCGTGTCCTGATCCTGTGCTCCCGGCTCAGGGTGTGTCAGGTCAGGTCACCAGGTCAGGGAGCCTTGGCCGGAGGCCAACTGAATAGGGATCGGTACAGTCTGTGTTCAGTATCAGAAAAACTCACTGCATCCCAGGCATTTGCTGACGGTTCTGTACAAGGCGCAATCAAGGCTAACAGTAAACGCTGTCCCCAATGGTTCATTTGCATTTGTCAGAAGCGATATGCAGGCGTGGAGCTTGTCTGTCTGCGAACACTGGCATTGCTACGCCAAGTATATATCACGCTGTTTATGAACAGGATTACAAAGGACTACTCTAGTCAGCAGAGTGTGCTTCCAAACTTCCATGTGGATGTCCATGTAGTGTCCAAACCTTTCGATATATTTGCTTAATAAGCGCATGTCACAACAGGTATGATCGACCATATAAGGTGCGGGTCGAAGAGCGCAAATCAGCATGCGTTAACGTGCGCAAACCAAGCATTCGTTCATGTTTGAGGTGCACAGGAGGATTTCTGTCAGATCTTGACAACCAGAGAAAATGAAAACGTGAAGCCAATTGTTCGACATCTGTAAATGCGCTGTCATTGCGCCCATGTATGCGCTAGTAATCTACCGGGAAAGCGCCAGTGCCACCTTTTCCGAAACAGACCTCGAGTACTGCACGCTGTGAGCTAAGTCGAAACCTTTTGTGTCCCAGGTCGGTAGAAAACCAGGTTGTTGTGGTTAACATCCCTGCAAGATACGGGCGCTGTTTTCTATATACTAGTGTCGTGTTCAGCAAAATGTAAACCATTGCTAATTCATTGATTCCGTCTATCTAAATTATCACGCTCTGCCATGACGAAGGAGCGAAAATTTGAAGCCAGGTTATGTGCAAACTTATGCGAGAACGCTTAACATCAGCGCGTCCTGCCCGCCAAACTCACGAAGGTGGGATGTTTCAATTAAGTTATAAGACCTACTTTTATGGTTTTCTAAAGCCACCAGCTTATCTCGCGGAAGTTCTGGTATCATATATGAGGCGGTAATGGATATTGCCGCTTCATATGAGAAAGGAAACCGCTCCCGGGTCCACCGCCCATAGGGTCAATGCTAAAGTTTCAGAACCGTGGGAAGAATCGGTTCTCTCCCCCCCCCCCCCCCCCCCCAACTAACCCCGTCGCTCCGATGCCCGGCCCCGGCATATATGTGACTAAGACAATCACTTCCTTCATCACCTCGCTCGCCCCACACTGCACGCGGCGCTTTCGTGGCAATGAACGCCTCAAGAAAGAGGAGCGAAGTTTGATGTGTTCGTTGGCCAGTAAGTAGATATTAAGAAGTAAAGAATTTCAATTAATGGTCGGACACCATCCTGCAACACAACGGAGCTAACTGATGAACAGAGGGAACGGAGTCCAACTGGATGGCAAAAAGCAGGGTGCTGAACAAATGATGCAGTTGGTGAGAAATGGGCAGCTCTGGTCAGATGGGCCGGACAGCCTCCGCTCTCCTGTCAAGATCTGCTGATGTTAATGATCCCCCAACTACCCCATCAATAACGTAGGACACCAGACGGTCTTTCACGAAGCGCCCATCAGTGAAGACCGGAGCGTTCGGCGCCCGAAACTCCGTCATCAAGCGACCTTTCGCTGCACAAGCGGACCCCGCTTTCATGTTCCGTGAATACGTTGCACCAGCCGCAGGCCCCATGCACACTTGCACATCAGGCATGGACAGCCAGCTGTTCCGTGTTTCAGGGGTATGACTCGGCAGTCGTGACGTCACACGCCGCGGGCTGCTCCGCACCAGCCGGCAGAGAGATGGCGCCCTACTACGCCGGACGTCACGATGACGTCATGAGGTCATGCGATCACTGCGCGGCAGGACGCCAGCGTGTTCCGATGCAGCGAATGTAAACGCACCTGACGGCGGCTGTCAGACATTCGCTCGTGACGCTCGCGCGCGGTTCGGAGACGCAGACGGAGCAAGGGTCACAGGTCACCGTCCAAGGAGGGGACGGCCCAAGGACGCGGACGGAGCGGGGTCACAGGTCACCGTCCACGGAGGGGACGGCCCAAGGACGCAGACGGAACGGGGTCACTGGCCGCCGTCCAAGGAGGGGATGATTCCCGACCGGGCCCGCCTGCTCGTGGCTCTGCTTCAGACCACTGACCTGGCCTGACCTGACCTGACCTGGTCCGACCTAGGACCGTTGGCGGCAAGGTCGCGGCGCCACCAGGGCAGTCGCGTTGCCCGCATGTTCCTGCCTCACGGTCGCACGTCGCGGGCACTCTCTATGCCGGCTCGGTCGACAAGCGTGCGACGAAGCTGCGGGCGCCAACATCCTCCAGCCCTCTCAGTGGGGGTCGGAGATCCCGCCGGGGGCGCGGGCAGCGACTAAACAAGGTCAACAGACAGCGCGTCTCGACAGCGCAATTTCGTGCCGACGTCTGCGTCCCCAGTGCAGCCGGCTGCAGACAGCGGCGTTCCCAGATGTCATGATTCAGCACCGTCCGGACCCGCTCGACGCTGCTCTGTCAAAGTTTCGTAAAACTGCATAGCTGGGATACCATTGTCGCCACACAGCTGCTCGTCCAATCAGTCATGGTCAGACCCTGACGGACGGCGAGCCCTCCCAGAACGAATCTCCTCTCCCTCCCTTGTATGTAAGCGCCTTGGCAGCGGTGAGTGGACTACAGTCAACGTACAGGGGCGAGGGAAAGATGCTATGTCCACACAGCTTCGCTTCACAGCAGACGCTTCTGTCAGTAACAACTTGGTTATCAGACGGCATGGTTTCGAAGATCATACGAGCAGTTTACGGCCGAACTAATTCTGCGGCTTAACGATGTCATAACGTCAAATGAGCTCAGTGGGCTCAAACGATTTCAAGGATAATGATCATAAACGACTTTCGCTAAGACGATTAGGTGGATTTAAAGGCAATCGGCACCCTTGATATTGTGTCGACTCGTAGCGCGGAAAACCCAAGCACGAAGCCACAGTGAGTACTGAGTCAGCCCCCATCCTCCTTCTCTGAAACCCATCGGAAACCTAGGCCGAATGCCTACTCTGTCAGTCGAGCGACGGGTTCAGACGGTCATCTTCCTCCTGGCGCTGGGCTCTGCACTCCACTACCGAGGTCAGGGCAAGGTCAGGGCCAGCCGGGCTCACCGCTCCGTCCAGGGTTACCGGCCGGGCTCACGGCCCTCGATACTGACCTGTCGGGACTTCGGTACCGCGCACAGGTCAGCGCGGCTGTCGATCGGGGCAGCGCGGTGGCTAGTGCCAAGCCGAGCAGAGACGAGCGCCGACCGTCAGCCCGAGCGGCCCTTGCAGCTCAGACCAACCGGCAGAGACGAGCGCCGAGTCGGTCAGGGACGAGCGCCAACCGTCAGCCCGAGCGGACCCTTGCAGCTCAGGCCAGCCGGCAGAGACGAGCGCCGACCGTCAGCCCGAGCGGCCCTTGCAGCTCAGGCCAGCCGGCAGGGACGAGCGCCGACCGTCAGCCCGAGCGGCTCTTGCAGCTCAGGCCAGCCGGCAGAGACGAGTGCCGAGTTGGGCAGGGACGAGCGCCGACCGTCAGCCCGAGTGGCCCGTCCACCTCAGGCCAGCCGGCAGACACGAGCGCCGGCCGTCAACCGCTCCGGATGACGGCCGGCCCTCAGGCCAGTCGACCCGCACAAAGTGACCACATTAGCCATCGAGCGCTGCTGTGAGTGACGGCCATTTGCGAATTATGGGGAGGCTCCCACTGCTGGCTCGTCCACTTTGTCCGACGTTCCGGGAAAAATGGACTACGTGTTCTTGTTTGCCAATGCTATTCAGTGCTCACTCAGACAAATTACGCACCATCGGAATGCGTTTTGCGGAGCGCTCGAACTTCAATTCAGGCAATCGCGTCAGTTTTACAAGTTTATGAACATCGTTTTGCCAAACTTGCCCTTCAGTGCACATGTTGTTTAAGAATAACGGCAGTTAAGCGGGGACAATCTAAAGGAATCGAACATTGCAAAATGCGGAGAGGACCGGCAGTGCCGTGCTGGAACATTGCTAAGCGTAAGTGGTGAGATTCTTACGAGTTTTCTTGCGATCCTTTTTGACAACACCTTGTCCGGAAATCTTCCACTTACAAAGCGTTTGCTTACAAGCTCTTCACCTACCAACCTACCGTGAATAAGAACCTTTCCTCTGGAGGTATGCGCTGAGGGTTCCTGATGTTTAGGAGCCTGGTCCGGGTGACTGGGGTCGTCCGCGGCGAGCTGCCGACCTGCGAGCTGCGAGCTGTCGGCAGCACCTCGCACAGCCCACGCGCCGAGCTGCACTGTGGTGGGCGCTGGCGGCTGCTGATGGCCGTCGCCAGCGGCCGGCGACGGCAGGTACGCTCATCTGTACAAATCATGTGCAGTGCAGTCGAGAGCTGGCCATCCGTGGTTAGCGGGGGCGAATCGAACCAGACCGGACCGGACCGGACCGGACCGGACTGGACACGACCAGACCCGACCGGACCCGACGCGACCGAGACGGACCCGACTGGACCCGATCAGACCGGACAGGACGCCTAGACGTGTGTATCAAATATTGTCGATCCTGGACCCCTTTCTCACACTTTCTAAGGACGACATTTAGCCCTGGCCACAGTCACATTTCACTGTGTTGAGTTGCAGAAGAGCACAGCCTCAAACGGCACAGATGACGTCACGCGCAGGTAATGCAAAGCTGGATACTTCTAACGCAAATTCTAATGCGAAGAATCGCGACTTAAACTGCCCATCCTCACGGGCGCCTGCTCTCGGGCCTAATGGCCGGATGCCGCCCCGGATTGGACATGGAGTCGAGTGGTGGGATCTCCAGCCGAAAACCAGCAGAAGGGCCGCTCGTAACCGGAAGTAACCCCTCCCCCTTCGAGTGGCTGTGGCCCACAGCGGGGCAGGTGGCTTCCGATTCACGTGCCCGGCCAAAGCCGGCGGCAGTCTCGCCGCCGCGCACCGCGATCGGGCCGGCTTAAGGGCAAGTCAGACGGGCTTACTCAAAGCCGACGTGATCACGCAATTTACGACTGGAATGCGGCAAAGAGCCGGGCGCGAGCAGTCCCCTCGCTGGTCAGTGCTGCCAACACCGTGATAATGAGCAGGCGTCGATTGAGACCCACGTGCACTCTGCAGGGAGTCTCTTCTTGGTGTGTCTATGCAGAATCACCCGGGCATCACAGATGTGATTATAAAGGCACGGAGACACAAGTCGCCGCCCAAACATTTCCCCCGGTCTCTTAGATCTCTGGAGCTGCCTCGCTTCTTTTCGGTGTTGCCACGCAGCTGTTGAACGGACACGTTTGCTGAATGATGTATTATAGCCACATCGATTTAGATTGGCATGATGCTTCGAGTCACCTGTCTTTTCAAGCCATTTGTGATGCGTCGTCAATTTGTCATCTATTGTTGCTGTGTGGACGAAGCCCGGCATTCTGGTGTGGGCTGACTTCACCAGAATACAGCTTGTTGATGCCTTTTGTGACGCTCGCCGGATTCCACGTGTTTAAATGACGGCGAAGGAAAGTTTATTATTTAGTCCCAGGTTCTCAGGTTCCCAATGCTCGGCACCAAAAACCACAAGTCATCAGCAGCGGGAAAGATATTTTGGTTGGCTTTATAGCGATGGTATCACACCCCGTGAAACAGGGGCTGGTTTAATGGTGAACAGAATCGTTGTTTTCTGTTTGGATATTCTATACTAGAATGACCCTCACCCTCACCATGATGCCATCCGACACATGAAAATGTGATTCTAAGCTGTTCGCTTAAAATATTCAAACTTTCAGTACGTTCGGTACTGTGAAGTGTTGCTCTGAGGAACAGGAGAAAATCATTGGATGTGCTATGGCTCGAGCGTGATTGCCGCCGTCATTTCTATGCGTGTGTAATTGCGCAATTTTAATTACGCGCTCAGTTTTCTAAAGCTCTCTTCAGCTTTTCAGCCTACCTAGACACGGAGAAAGTACGCATCGCCGCGTGCCATGAAAATATATTTGAATCAGAAAGGGAAGTCTACATGAGGAGTTCGAGGTCCAGGCAGCAGCTCTTAGGGGCCCCCTTATTGCGCAGGGGCCTCATACATTTTCGCCCACGTGACGGACGGCTGAAACACCTTTCGACTATCGAAATTCGAATCACTTTCATCCAAAGACTCAAACGGGATGTTGAATTCCTAATAAATGCATCCAAAGAGGCAATCCGTTGGTCAGTGAGCCAATACACACCTCCGCGATGTAAAAACGGATTTTTCGACACGCACAGGACGATTTAGAAGTTAACACAAGCCTTGACTCTGTTGCTTATCTAAATTTTGTTTAGATGAGCTAAGTCCAGGCGACCACATTGTTTAGATGGCGGGGATCTCCCTCCCAGTGATTTGAACATTCTTGAGAACATCCTGGAACAATGGGCGGGATCAAATGTACGAGAAGCCGCGGTGTTACAGTGGCAGTGACATCATAGGAAATGATGCAATGCACCTGAAGCCAGCTGCCAGTTGTCATTCATCTTCAATGTCTCAACTAACAATGAATCTGAACAGCCGATTGGCTCGTTATCAATTCAAGCAGAGTTCAGCTATCAATAGAATTATCATCAATACATCGTCACTTGTTATTTACTAGTTGTGTCATGCGCACACAATTGACAAGTGAGCATTTCGGCCCAGCAGTGAATCAGTCAGACGAAGTAAACCTTGCAGGTTGGATGCACCAGTATAGTGCAATCAGCAGACGTTCATGTTATCAGAACTACGGTATTAGACACACACACGATGCAGTGAACTGCCTGATCTTTCAGACCAGACTGTCGACACTTGAACGGCGAGCGACGCTTCCGGCGCGGCCCGCGCGGCGCTAGTGACGAGCGGTACCGGTGTCAGGCGCCTCTGAACTGCATACAGATGCAGTTGCATTTACATTTGATGCAGAACCAAAATGACAGAGTGCCTATGTAAACTCAGGATAAATATTGTCACAACCGTGAAAATCGGATACGCTGTAGCATCAACCATGTCCAGCCAACATAAGCGGAGGAGCCTAAGCGAGTCATCCAGCGCTTGCAAAAAGAAACCTGCTCGGATGAATATCACATTGGTCCAAGGGGAAGAAAACCAAACGGTGCCAACCCAGTCTGCTTAGCAACGTGTCCTTATCACTCGCAACATCGAGCGAGCCTGATATATGTTTCCACTAAGAGGAAGGCAGTGATGTCCATAACGGTCACCAATGCGTTAGACTATGCCCAAAGAACAAGTCCCTGAACATCGATACGGATCACAGGAGGCACACCAGCTGACGTATTCAGATGGGGGACCTCGCTGCATACACTAACGGTTCGAGGACGGTTCGCCATACCATGCCAGCTGCTATTGAGCATCCGCAGGTAACCGGTCCTTATGCCAGCATCCTCTACACCAGAGCTAGAGGAAGCTTTACAGAATAACCCGCATGCTGAACTTTGCTGAACATGCACAGACTGCAGCCCCCCCCCCCCCCCCCCCCCCCAGCTCGAATTCGCCGTTTATCATTTGTGGAATTTCTGTTTTACGTATCTCGCTATCAGTCGAAATATACAGCTAACAGCGCACTATGTACCTCGGTCTGTAATGCGCAGCTGGACGGCTTGGTTACCTTGGAGGACTTCTTGTTTCAGGACAGTGTCACGCATCAGCGAGGCTGAAATGCCCTCAAAGGGCTTCACACAAAGCACAGAGATGCAGCAACGTGTGACCAAATAGTCAACTGTGGTCCATTTCTGCAGAGCGGTATGACCGAATGCCCCTCCGCATTGCAGCTGTGCAGTGCAGCGTGGCCCAGCGTCTCGCTGCGTTACAGTTGCGGCCCAGCGTCTAGCTGCGTTACAGTTGTAACCCAGCGTCTAGCTGCGGAGTGGTCTAGCGTCTAGCTGCGTTACGGTTGCCGCGTGGTCCAGCGTCTAGCTGCGTTAAAGTTGCGGTCCAACGTCTAGCTGCGTTACAGTTGTAGCCCAGCGTCTAGCTGCAGAGTGGTCTAGCGTCTAGCTGCGTTACAGTTGCGGTCCAGCGTCTAGCTGCAGCGTAGCCCAGCGTCTAGCTGCGTTACAGTTGCGGCCCAGCGTCTAGCTGTAGCGTGGCCCAGCGTCTAGTTGCATTATAGTTGCGGCCCCAGCATCTAGCTGCAGCATGGCCCAGCGTCTAGTTGCATTACAGCTGCGGCCCAGCGTCTGGCTACAGCGTGACCCAGACGGCCGGGTCAAGACTAGCACAGCTGTCCGACGACCGGGCGCGGCCGACGCAGGGGGAGTGGGGGGTCAGGGCGCGACCGGTTCGTCTCGGTCAGCTGACCGGGGTCACGTCCGGACGCGACCGGCACAGCTCAGCAGTGGCGCCAGGAGATGTGGCCTGCGGCATCTCCCACTGGGCTTGCTTCGGGCGGCACAGAGTGCTGCTGAGACTCGGAACTGACTGTTACCGGCCCGGACTCGGCCCCGGAGCTGAGGACTACCAGGCCAGAAGGGGCCCCAGAACTGAGGACTACCGGACAGGGCTGGGCCCCGGGACTGAGGACTACCAGACCGGAATGGGCACCGGACCTGAGGACTACCGGGTCGGACTGGGTCCCGTAACTAAGGGCTACTGGACCGGACCGGGGCCCCGAACTGAGGACCTCCGAATCGGACCGTACCCGCGTGCCAAAAACGACACGTCCAGCCGTACAGCAGACTGCAAAGGTCCGACCACTGGCTCGAGGCGACGATTCCAAGAAAGCAGGACCCAAGATAGCATCGTTCCGTTGACAGCTACTGGCGCCCCTGCCAACAGTGGCATCGGCAGTCCGTTTCGAACAAAGCTTAAGAGGTATATGTAAAATTGCAGTTTTGAATACTGAGCATTCCCAGCTTACCATGCGCTTCTTCCAACCGATACTCAACGCAATGAAACTGATCACACACTCATCAATACATTTGGGCTAACAAGGTCAGGTAAGGTGTTCGTTTATGACGGCCGTCAAGGGCCGTGTTCTGCACAAACGAATGGAAAAGCAAAGAAAAGCAAAGTGTGACGAGAACCGGTGAATCTGAAGAGACCGTTAACCTACACTGCATGGTTGTCACGCGCACTGCTGTCTTGGCGGCGGAACCAGCGAAGAATCTTGGAAGCCACTTACGTCAAACCCACTCACGTCCAGTCAAAAAACTCAAATAATTCCAAACCAGCGCTCGACCTTCAGTGCGAGGCATGACCAATCACGTGCTGGTCTGAGCCGACCGGATCGTGCTCCAGCATCCACCAGCACACGCCGTTCCTCACGATCCAGAACATGTATAGCAGAACGACGACGCTCCAGTCAAACAAGGGTTCCGCGCAGCGCTGCCGGCTTATGCCACCACCGCGGAGAGACATCCCAGCCGCCCTGGTGGGCGACCCGAGTCGGTGACAGACTCTGCTCCGTCCCATGGGGTGCGTCCACATGCACGGCGTCGTGGAAAAACCACGCGGAATTCTAGGCCAACACATCGGACGCTGTCGTTTTCCTCGCCAGCCGGCATCCAGGCCGGTACGCTGTAATCCTCTACCGGTCACAGGTGGTCGCCGTGTAAATCCAATGAATGAATACAAAGGCGGAGTGTCATTCATTTGCCTGCTTGGAGGGTTCGGTCTCCCAATCTGATAGCCAAGTCGGCTACTTCCCGAGATGCTATCGGTTTGACGGTCCGCATTTTAGCCCAGTCATGCCGCCTATGGGTGATATATTTACGCAGATACCGTCGAAAAATTATGGACTAGAAGTTCTGAATGTACCTGCGGGCTGCAGGCAGCTTTTACCTTCCGTCCGTTCACCATTCCGTGAACAGCAACTCAAATCCTCGCCGCGCCCAAAGACGGCATGCACCAATTACCAACTGGTGGATATCTTTGAGCTGTTACCGACACTAGTTCCGCTGGATTGTCTCTCCTCGGTGCTGCCTGCTGTTCATTTCATTAGTGTTGATCCACCGGCAGTTAACTCCAGCGCGATGGCGCGCGCTTATCATTTCTGAAACATCCGCCTCCCACGTAACCCACGCGGAACCTTCCTAATTGTTGTCTAGCAGGATGTTGTGACAGCCGTGTCGCGTTTGTGCTGATTTTGTGAACGGGCGGTCCCCTGATAGTACGTAACCTGACGTTTGGCACCACTCCTGGCAGCACAGATCGCTACAGCTCACATACAAGTTATCTAGCACGGATCGACTCGGCGTGGCAACTCACTGCAATGTGCGAGGCAAGGCCAGTTATATTTTGGAGGTTTGACAATTGGTTTCCCGAGTAGCTCTGTAATTCTATGTATGTATATACATATATATATATATATATATATATATATATATATATATATATATATATATTCACCAACAAAATACCCCAGAGAAAGGGTATTTTGAAAAAATGCACATTTTTCAAGAATATCATATTTTCATGAGCAAACCACATTTTATGCCTCCGTAACAACATTTTTCTTTGAGAAAACTGTGTGTTTGGTCAAAACCTGTATGTTATTATGCCACAGAAGGATACAATGCGCGGTCGCTTCACGAGTTAACCGAGAAAAGGGACACACTTATACCTCACCATGCGCGGTCACAGTTCGCACATTTCGGCAGGAGATCCGGCCTCTTACCTCCCGTCTCTCTCTCCCCTTCAGTAAATTGTGCATTTTGGACCGCCTTACGATCGTTCTGCGGACGCGTACGGAAAACCGGCCCATTGGGGTACCGATAGTGTATTATTAATAGTGATAGTGATTAGTGATAGTGAATAGTGATAGTGATAGTGATTAAGCTGCGCGTCTGGGAAACCAGAGGCACGGGGATTCCAGGCACAGATTCCCTGCGTTTCGCGCATTTCCTGTCGGAGCGAGGGGCAAGCGACGTCATGAAGCCTCTGCCGCTGACTGCGTCACAAAGCCACAATGACCCCTCCAAACAGATACCCACATCGACTTACTGATGACCGTTCGACAGTCAGAGAAGAATGTCCTAAATAAATGTTGATAATATCTCAGGCGCTCCGTTACTTGTCCACGCTGTCATCACCGCTGCTGGAAATGCGCCGCACTTAACGAAACATGAGCGCGTGAACTAATGCACGTAACGACACGCTTTCCAGAGAGCACTCGGGTAAATGAGGCAATTCTAGCCTGGATGACAGCTTGCCGCTGTGCTATTTCTGCTGGCTTTCAAATCATACGCAGCAGCCCTGGTGGGCACGGGATTCTGCCGAGCACATGCCATCATCCAGCTTGTTGTCCCAACGCAATGTCTGCTCCCTTCACGTGATGCACACTTAAGTGGATGTGCGCTGACGCTTTACCTGGGGATGTTTTTCTGCCGAACCGTACGCGTAATCTGGTGTTTTTCTCCTGTCAGAGCGCTCGGCGGTTACTTCGCCGGGCGCTGTTTTTACAACTCAGGCAAGGAACACGCCTCTAGAAACTGCAAGCGCATCACTGGAAAACTATCTCGACAAGGCATTCGGACAGCCAAATCTTCCGAATCTTGACGATCGTCCAACGCGCAGCTGGATAAACCACCCGGTAAATCAGCTACAAAACGTTTTCAGTGGAAGACGTCTAAAGGAGTTAACGTGTCAGGAGCCCCGTTTTGACAAAGAAACATATTCCGCTTCAACTTTTCCTTCGTACTTTTAAAGTCGTGTGCTGAAATTTTTCTCACAAAAACTTTATTATGCCACACGAACACACGATAAATGAAAGTTGAAGACTCCACAAACTGTAAGGCGAACAAGTACTGGCGCTCGCTGAGCCTTATCATGACAATGGCATATCATCATCGTTTGGAACGTGACTGTGTTACATATCAAGCAGGTGCTCAGATATGCGTGCACGGCAGGAGCGTCGATGTATCGTCGACGACATAAGGTATAAACACCGTGCTCTTTTGAGGGCAAACGTAGTGCCTCGGACATCAGGACGAGCATTGAATAACGGCACCTGAAAAGCGCACTTCGTGTCGCTCGTTCAATACACTGGAATGTGTTATTACCGCGCCCCAAGAAAGAACAAGAAAGACTTGAGCACATACGGCCGCCGAGCCCAGGACGAGCTTCGGTCAGGATCCCAGTTTGGAGACTCATTGGCGTCGGGCCTTATTACGGAAATCCTGTACGCACCCCCGTTCGTCTATAAAAACGTGCCGGGCTTCCGCATACCGCCTCCAGTTTCAAAGCCGGCTTCACAATAGCCGACCGGCCCGTCTCCCGGTGACAGTCAACTGATAGCCGAGCAAGGTCGGCTCGCTGCGGGCGAGATAAAAACGCGTGGGGGACCTGCAGCCACGCCTCTTAGGTGCCGACGCAAAGACGGCGTTCTTGCAATATTCGGGTAAGGTGTATGCGCGCGCGCACACGCGCACCCCCTCCCCCTCCCCCCCTCCCCACACACACGCACACACACACACACACACACACACACACACACACACACACACACACACACACACACACACACACACACACACACACACACACACACACCACACACACACACACACACACAGCTGGGCTGTGCGCGAGGTCATAACTGGGCTCGGATGAAACGATTAGCCGTTGGCCCCGTGAATCACGTGAGCCCGTGATGTCTCAGTCCCGCCACGGCTGGGGTCAGACTGCGGGACGTACGGCCTCTGCCGATGCCTCAGAACCGCTGCGGCTGAGGCCCGACTGCGGGACGTACAGCCTCTGGTGACGCCAGCCGTACGTCCATGCCTGCTAACATGAGAGGGAGTACTGCAGGTGACTGCAGGTGACGAAGAGTCGGTGCCCGCCAGGAGGTCATCCTGCTCAGGCGCTGTGGGCAGGCCAGCCTGCTCAGGCGCTGTCAGAAGGCCAGCCTGCTCAGGCGCTGTCAGGCCAGCCTGCTCAGGCGCTGTCAGAAGGCCAGCGCTGCTCAGGCGTGTGGGCAGGCCAGCCTGCTCAGGCGCTGTCAGAAGGCCAGCCTGCTCAGGCGCTGTCAGAAGGCCAGCCTGCTCAGGCGCTGTGGGCAGGCCAGCCTGCTCAGGCGCTGTCAGAAGGCCAGCCTGCTCAGGCGCTGTAAGGCCAGCCTGCTCAGGCCGCTGCATACGGAAGGACGGCATGCTAGGCTGTCAGAAGGCCAACCTGCTCAGGCACTGTCAGGAGGCCACTCTGCTCGCGCTGCTGATCGTCATCAGTCCCAACATCTTGTTTCTGAAGCTGCAGGAGCAGCAGACGTCTCGTGTGGCATGAGAACACGCATTCCCTCTCACATCCGCGGTGGTCCGGCGCCAAGTACATATTGATGCCGGCGCCAATACATATTGATGCCCGCAGCAAATGGTGGACCAGAATGGATCGTCGCATCGGGCCAGCGAATCACATTCTGTGCAAGCTATCAGATGGACCACGCTTATCAGTATTAGCTGCTTCATTCTGTGGCGGTCATCTACCACCTCACGTTGGGCCTATGTGTAGGCGTAGGCCCATGCACAGGCATCGCGACAGCGTTCGTGATCCACAACACTTGATCAGATGATCGATTGAGGACGACGTCTGCAATAGTATATTTTGCCTTTTCCTGGTACCGACATCCACGTCTGCACCTATTGGTAACCACATCATGAATCACCTCTCACTGATATTATCCAACGTGTCCATGTTCTGCCGCCCGTTTGGGTCTGGCCGTTGTTCGTGATCAGACACATGCGAACAGCTGCCTCCCTTCGACGTGTCCGAGGACCCGTCACGACAGCATCGGTATTCACACAGACCGCTGCCGGCCCGGTCCGGGCGGTGGCGTCCGCACCAACAGTGTCACCTCGCCTACCTCCGACAGAGCCGGTGGCCAAACACCGCTGCCGGCCCGGTCCGGGCGGTGGTGTCCGCACCAACAGTGTCGCCTCGCCTACCTCCGACAGAGCCGGTGGCCAAACACCCCTACCGGCCCGGTCCGATCGGTGGCGTCCGCACCAACAGTGTCGCCTCGCCCACCTCCGACAAAGGCGGTAGCCAGACACCCCTGCCAGCCCGGTCCGGGCGGTGGCGTCCGCACCAACAGTGTGGCCTCGCCTACCTCCGACAGAGCCGGTGGCCAAACACCCCTGCCGGTCCGGTCCGGGCAGTGACGTCCGCACCAACAGTGTCATCTCGCCTATCTCCGACAGAGCCGGTGGTCAAACACCCCTGCCGGCCCGGCCCGAGCGGTGGCGTCCGCACCAACAGTGTCGCCTCGCCTACCTCCGACAGAGGCGGTGGCCAAACACCCCTGCCGGCCCGGTCGGGGCCATGACGTCCTCACCAACAGTGTCCGCTCGCTGCTTGCATAAGCAGTTGACAGCCGCAGACGGACAGTGCGTTGAAGACGGGCGCCAGGCCTCCGGTGCAGGACGGCGCCACCCGCGCGTCTCGGTGCGTGTTGGGGCTCCGGTATGGGGGGAGGTTAGGGGGGGGGGGGGTAATTAGCAGCCGGTTCTCGGCTCGGGTTTCTCCGCAAGCGCTGGGACATACTAAGCGGGCGCTGCGCTTATGCTGGATTGGACAATGACATCAGTAACAGCGAAACCCACTTACGTCGTGTGCACCGTCGGCGGGGAAGATCATGACGCGATTCCCGGGGCGATATAAATGAATGGTCTTTTTTTATTTATGAGCCGGCTGGAGCCAGAATGACGACGATGAATGAAAAAAATATGCAGCATCACGGCTGTCCCTGTCTGGTCCTGGAATCACGAGTAGGTTTGCTGGCATTCATATGCGGATCCGTGGACTGTTAGATGAATACGATAAATGACGGCTGCGGGAACGGCCAGCTGCCGCCTTAGATGTTAGTGAGCGTCATAGGCTTTTGCCTCGAGTTCCTCACGCCAGCATGAAACAATTATAACATGCGTTAACCTCATGTGTTAAGCATTAAAACCTCGATGCGCTAAAGATCGTGTGTTAAAAGTATTCCCTTCATATTGAGATGAATTTGGAGTTAGATTTGAAAAGATGTGTTGAGGTAAGAAAAAGGGTGCGACCAATCAGCCAACTACTCCGCCGGTACACTAACCGTCACCGACGTTAACACACAAAAGGACGTAAGCCCAATTAACTGCAGCTCTTCGGATGGAAAGCAGAAGTTTCCAGAAACTTCATGATTGATCGCCCGAGGCTGTCAGTGGATTACATAGCTACAACATTGGTGCTGATATCACGAAGCTCGAGAAATCGATAGCGCTGCACCGAAAACGACAAAAAGCATTTGCTCATTTTTTGACACAGTTCTGAGTCTGGTGGGATTCGCATTCCGATTCGGAATCCTAACTTTTCGAGACTATGACAGATTGGCAGCGCTGACTAAAAAAAGAAACTTGGGTCTCAGACTACATCTTGAATTACATTCGAGTTGAGGATGCAATGCAATCATGTTGCAAATCCTTCACTGATACCACATGCATTGATACCACATATTTTGTATTTATTGGTCCGTTTTTAAGTTTACTGACCTCGCCTGCAAGTGAATGGCTGGACTGAAGTAGATCGTCTAGTTTGCGTACGATTTGGCGCCGGCGGGCCAACACAATCATAACGGCTACCAGTATATTTGTGCAGTTATAACAGCGATCACTTCCAAGGCGTCAAAAAAGCTATAGCTAAGTTTAGGATGCTTATATATATATATATATATATATATATATATATATATATATATATATTCGGTGACAGAGTGAAATTGGGTTTAAATCTATCTTACAACTTGTTTAATCTCATCTCTGGCATTGTGTCGTCAAAATGTGGATGCCTGGGAAGTCTTTTTAGGTTCAGATTCAAGATCAACATTTATAGATTTCAACCCCGTAAGTTTTCTTGACTTTTCTGCTCTGTTATACCGGAAAAATATGTCAGGCTTATAAACTTTCATGTCAGACCTTGAACATGACTTCCGATGATTATCACTCGGAAATGCATGCAAATTAGAAAGCCTGGTTCACCATCGGGCCCGAAATCACATTAAGTTTGCAGCATTTTCAACGTAATATACACACAATAAACCACAACAAACCTCTCGTGTCTTTGGCTAGGGGTATTCCATCAGAAACCGATGAACTTTGACTCGATAGTCCAGGATTCAGACACAGCCCTAGAACTGTGATTAGGTTGTCCAGGGCTCGGACTCAAACTGGAATTTGTAGACTATGGAGGCGACTAACCTCAAACCCGAATTCGTTCCACGCGATTTGACCAGGTAGAACTATGGACAGGGACTCACAAGTCCGGCATCCGGACCCGGGCTTGGAATAAAACTCCGGTAGTTCCTGACCTCAGACCGGTTGGGTCAGAGTACATACTCCTCCCGAGGTGGCCGTCCGGCCCGTGACACGCGCACGGAGGCAGGTCTGGCTGCGCGCCGCACCAGCTGGCACCGCATACGCCCCCGACCCCGGAGCAGCGCCACCATTGCATCGTTGCCAGCGGCCGGCCGGGCCAGGCCGTGGCGCCCCTCCAGCTGGTTTGGCGCCGCCGCCAAACGGGAGCAGCCAGCTCGGCCGGCTGACCGGCCGTCCGGTCCCCGAGGGCACCGGGCCGCAGTCCGTGCCGGCGGCACTCGGCGTGCCGGCCCAGAGCGCCGGCGGCGGACCCGAGCCGGCCAGCGACGAGACACGTCGGATTAGCGCCGACCCGGTGATGAAGTCCCGGCGCCGGACGGGCTCAGCCGCCCCCGCGCTCGCTCCGATTGATGGGCTAACGAGTTCGGCATGGGCGCCGGCCGCTGGGACCCCTCGCGCTAAAAGACGGAGGAGGCGGTGCTGTATTATCTTCGCTCACGGTAGTGGCTGAATAAGAGACCGCGACGGCGCAGCGCTCAGTGACGTCAACAAATACCATTAGCTGCCAGGATGGCGTCACGGCGAGCGTGATCAGCTGACGAATTGACGCTGCAGCAAATGTACAACGTCCATGGGATTGACGTCGCCTCTGAGATGCTGAGGAATATCAGAGGCGAAGGCAATTCCGACTTCCGATGTGATGGTTTTGGAGACGCAAATGTCCCAGTCACGATCTCACGTTCATTGCTTCCGCTACCGGGACCAAACCGTGCTTCGCCAGATCATCTGCCTACGTGCAGCACACACACCTTGATCCGTCCACAGGATGTTAATGCCGCCGAGCAGCCAGCCATAACCGAAAGGGAGACGAGGTCACCATCATGCGGCGGATTCCCCGGCGCGCTGAGATCGGCCCGGACCACCGGCGCCGCCGGCCGTGCCGCCTGCAGACGGCACGGCTCGTTAACGGCCGGCCGACGTCACGACGCAGACGGCCGTCGCCGCGGACGCGGCAGAGGCAGGGTCCACTGATCACCGGCTGAGTGTCGGCGGCCCGCCGTCTGTCTCGAGCGCTGCCCGGCGCGCCGGCCGGCCGCCGCTCGAACGGTCACGGTCAAGCTACTGATTGAGGGGCGGGGACGTTGATAGGGAGGCCCGGCTGGGCTTTGCCCACTCGGGGTGACGGGGATGACGGACGGAGCCTGCCCACGTCAGCCGGTCTGGGTGACAGGGACAGACTCTGCCCGGTCGGGATGCGGTCGGGGTGCCGCGCTAACGGGCTCTGGCCGGTCGGGGTGCCGCGCTGATGGGCTCTGGCCGGTCGGGGTGCCGCGCTGCCGGGCTCTGGCCGGTCCGGGTGCCGGGCCCGGGATGCGAGACCAGGCACATACGGCGGTGTGGCCGGCCGCTCGGTCGGTTGCATTCTCCGCACCAGCCGCACCGCCGGCGGCCCGGACCAGGCTGGTGGGCCGAAGGCCAAGAGGTCGGCACCGAACGCGGAAACTAACCTGTCTGGAGATGTGGCGGGGAGATGGATCGGGTGATGTTTGGAAACCTTCGAATATTGATAGGAGACTAAACGGCTTCTGATTGTTATTGGTCGTGCCGGAAGCCACTTTCGTGGAGGGGGTCCACAAAATAGTTGTGTTTGAACCTATTACGCCAACTGTAGGTACTATTTGTCTGTGCACTACCAGGCCAAGGGGTCGTTTATTACCGGCGTGGAGCGCAGTAAATACAAGACGGTGATTCATTTCCATACCGCGAGATTAGCATTTAAAATACCTCAACTGATAATAAATTGTGCGCCTAAAGACATTGATGTGACAGGGTTGAATATTGCCGATTGAGCACTTCTGTGGTGTTCATAGTGCTCTCGAGTTATTAGCAGAGACCTGCAATCGCACACTCTGGGGTAAGCGCCGCAAAAACTGCTCGATCGGAATGGACCCGCGCGGGCACGGCCTGACGACCCGCCCGCTTGACCTGGCACACCCGCACGAGACTTCCGCCTTTGTGTCATGCCATGCCAGTCAAACAGGGCGGACATAGCCGTGGCGTAGTCAGCTGTGTCGCTCGTCTTTTGGTGTCCACCCATCCAGCCGCGGACACGTGTAGCCACCCGCCGGCTACAGACGCCCCAGCCGCAGACAAATCCATCATTGGGCAGGACGGCATGTCGCGATCAGACTTCTCAAGGGCGTACGACGCGCCCGTGTCCGCGTGCGCATGGAGCGCTCCGGCAAGGCAGACATGTGTCTGAACACCGACAACACTCAGACATCAGTCTTCCATGCTGCATGATTGTGTGGGCGTAACACGGTGTGCCAGCGGTCCTCTGAGCGATACAGCCAAATGGGTGTCGACGCCCTGATTTGCGAACTGCCGTGCCAGAGCCGTGTCTTTACCGGAGCAGACGCCCGGAAACAAGTAAAACTCTCACAAACTCTTTCGCGAGGAATAGTGGTTGCATGACTCGGAATGCGTATTCGTGGCTTCCATTTCTCAGACAATTACTTGGCCGTATGCATCTTTAGTCTTTCTTTTACGATCATCGGCCCTGTGCCAGAGAAATCCGCCTCGCCATCACTTGGGACGACGGAAGGGCCGGTAAGCTATTTGTTAACAGAATACCAGTCACGACAGTCTGGTTCGTTCGTCTGGGCAGAACCGATTCGATCATACAAGCGTCTCACCATCACTGCGGTGGACTGGTTGAGCGCGTTGTTATGCGAAACATTATATTCAGAACTCAATAGGATAACACACGCTTTTATGAGCGTAGCTCGAAATTCTACTTTATGTACCTGACTCGTTCTTAATTGGCTGCTTCCACTAACATGCCGAGCATAGGAAACAAGACTCGAGAAAATTAAATTTCCTTCAGGTACCAAGGATGGATCCAGATTTTCGTCAAGGGAGGCGCCATACTTCATTGTGGTTTTCCTGGAGCTTGGTGCCATCCCCTCACAAAAAGTTCCTGGAGTTCGGCCATTTTATCTTCAGATTCTTATTGCTTATTCAGTAAAAAATATTTAGGTGGAATGGTGCATTGACTTGAGTCCACTTTATTCCTAACTTTTATTTAATCTCCATATTGAACTTAAAGATTTCGGGCCGTTTGTGGTGCCCCTGACATTTAATGCATCTGAAAAATAAAAGCTGCAATGGACCCAAAATGAAAACTTTGGCACTCCTTCAACGTAACATTTTTGTGCCGCTTCCGGATGTGCCACCGACAGACATGCACCTTAAATGTCAAGCATGTCAAACGCAAAGCGTGTATAAAGCGCCAGTGCAACGTGTCGGTCGACTAATAGTAAATCACGACCTGAAAGACGTAAAACCCTTTCATCGTCTGCAGACAGGATCACCCGACCACAATTATTGCAAACTTCGTACGAACCAAAAGCGGATGTGTATTGTCTAACAGATGTCCCAGATTGAGTCTCAATGAACCACAAGTATGGATGACGTCGTAGCTTTTCATGTTGCATTGACCCGTGCCGTACTAAGATGACGCTGATCCACAGCGTGACGTCAGCATGCAGTGTGCATATGACGTCATTCAGTCGCTAAGGCAGGTCGATGAGCTTAGCACTGATCACATGTTTATCACATGATCACATGCTGAGCTTGGCACTGATCACACACATGGCCAGTGTCCTCAAGCTTTCCATTCTTTGTAAAAGATTAAATTGTAGAGTCGGTAAAAAACCAACGCGCCGCCGCTGTTTCCCAGAAATAAGAAATAAGCCCCTGTCTTGTCGCAACTAATTAAAACCTTCTGTAACGACGTCCAGTCCTCAGCAACCAGCCGGCTTTCTTACGATGCCCTGACCGCGACAGCCGGCAGTTGGCATTGATATTACATACCTGCACATCAGTAACTACGGAGGATAGTATCACCAGGTGACGGTACTCCAGGTCAGTATTTCAGGTCGGCATTTCTTCCCGTGCATAGCTGGGTTCTGCGTGGCAGCGGTGAAACAGCTCTTCGTTGGGGATTTGCTCCGACTGAGCCCGGTGACTTGATCAGCAGCCTGAACGACTTTTTATGTCGTTCTCCTTCTTTGCTTGACATTAGGAGCCTATTTCGCGAGACTCCACGTGTCATACAGGCCAACATCTTTGTTCAAAGTATCACGCAAACACATGAAATTGGCGGGCATCAAAGTTCCTCAGCCTTTCGTGCCTTCTTGCCATCCCAGTTCAGTACGATAAGATATTTAGTGAAACGGAACACAATAAGTACATGCATCACCTAAAAATTTCCGTGGGTGTTTTGAAACCAACTGAAAGGTTATTTATCGACGCATGTGACTCCTGCGGTCGTTGGCATCACCCCATCTGGAAGAGACGGAGGACACTACAAGCTCGCCATGGCGCGCCGCAGCGAACCGCGCAGTGGGAGTGGGAATGCGTTTCGATATTTGCTACACTTCATGAATCTCGGCTAAAACATGGCCACCAATATGGATTGCCTTTTACCTTATTTTCTACCCATTCCGCAGTGTTCCTACCGTCTTCCTCCAACAGTGAGAAACCGCATTCCTATTCGACTTTACTTTCTCCTTCATCCTAAATTTTCTTTGCTCCAAAAATGCCTTCACTTTTCCACTTCCTACAGCTTTGCCATTTGTTATTGGCTCGGAAAAATCATCGTGTAACGCATCCCCAATCCCAGTCCGAAGTCCCGCAGCGTCCTCCCCAGGCCGTGGAAATAAAGCATGTCGACACAGCGCCACACGGCTAAGCATCCCTTCCGTCGAGTATGAGCTCCTGTCTCAAGTCTGAGTTCCACACTTGAGCAGATCGGTGCAGTGTCTGAGCTCCACACCGGGGCAGATCTGAGCAGCGTCTGGGCTACACATCGGAGCTAATCGGTGCAGTACCTGGGTCCCACACGCGTCAGTGTAGCCGGCGTGTGCGTGATGCGCCACAGACGGGCGTGGCCTGACAACAAGGGACTTGCCAAATCACCGACGAAGCCAACTTTACCGGCAGCGTCCGCAACTGACCACGTAAACGTCACCAATTTCATCCTCAAACTTCCGGGTGCCTGGAACCACGGACAGTCCCGCTCTCCATCCGGCTCATAATTTGGCGGGCCATCCGAGCAGCAATGATCCGGGGCGGACGCAGCGGAAGGGCGGGTCTGCAGCGTCCGGCGCCGCGGCTGACCGCGTGTGGTGGATGACCGTACCGCGCGTCCTCCCGTGTGGCACGGACGCGGAGGCGCCATAGGCGGTCAGGCCGGTGGGTCCCGTGACTGGTTCCGTGACTTATCGCCGCTCGCGAGGGGGCTGGGGTTCATCGAGGTCACGCCGGGTCACGCCGGGTCACAGCGGGGTCGCGCGGGTCCGGCAAGGGTCAGTGGGGTGCTGGCCGGACCTTGACGCCGTCCTTGCAAGGCTGCCATTCGGCGCTGGCGGTGGCGAAGCGTCGGCAGTCAGGCGAGCGGGGGCTGGTCTGGATGCGCTAGCGCCCCGTCACCGGCCCAACTCAACGGCAACGGACCTCACCCCGGGCAGAGCGCGACGACCCGGCAGAGCAGGGGAGCTGGGAAGAGCACGGGAGCCGGGAAGAGCACCGCAGACTCGTCACGGGCCGAACCTCGGCTGCGAACTTCAACCCAGGCAGAGTACAGGAGCCCAGCAGAGCGCTAGAGCCGGGCAGAGCACGGCCGATGGCCCGGCTTGAATGAAGGCTTGGAACAATGAAGGAAAGTAAAATGTTATCGTCATGGCTCTATCTGACGTTGCATGAATAAGGTGGTGACAGAGGGTGCATTCGTAAGCTAGTTTTGCGGGGCCAGGGAGCGTCCTCCGCCTCGGCAGCTGTGTTGTCAGAGTCGTTCATTAGACCGTAAGCCTCACTCCATAACCCTCGGGCATAAAAAAGCAATCTCAGCCGCCATGTTTACCCGAGAGCGTACCTTCCATACATCAATGTCTAGTAGCCGGTTGAGCCTGCTTCTCCCCGAGCATAGAAGGCGGTGGCTCGAGGCTCAGAGAGCGGGTGAGGTGGAGCGAGGCAGTGTCTGACCTCTGGTCTCCATCGACGATCGAGCTGGCGTGAACGACATGTCACGCTCGTATCGAACTTGGGATCACATGTAACGGACGTGCCGTGGTGTCTCGAACTGTCATGGACATGCTTTGGTGTCTCGAGCTGCCCTGGACGTGCTGTGATGTCTTGATCCTGTGGTGTCTCGAGCTCAGGGATTCGGGCAAGCAGACGAACGCGACGAGCATCACCCTGCCGACCAGGGCACCGGCCCGGACCAGTCCGAGTCGACCTGCCCGGCAGCAACTCCTGACTTGCACCCCACGGGTCTGGCTTGAGGCGGCAGAGACCCTGGTAAGGAGACCGCGCAGGACAGGGTGGGTTTGGCCCGATGCACAGGTGCGTCGGCGCAGTCTGTGCGTGCGTGTGCGTGTGCTGATAACGGCACGAGTTGGCCGTGCATCACCGGCCTTCCGTGGTAAGGTTGTCATTAATTACACCCTAAGGCCTGTCCCCTGGGGAGGCCCTGGCTGGTCAACCGCCGCCAAGCGCAGCGAACTTTTGCACCGAATTTTGAATTGCACCTCACGGGTCTGGCTGGCCTCGGCTGGCGTTCGCTCCGCCGGGCCGCCCTGGTCCGGGTCGGCTAAACGGTATGGTCGCCAGCGGCGGTCACGCACACCAAGCCATTAGGATGCCACTCGTCCTCCTCCGACAGATAGGCGTAGGGCCTCCACGCGCCAACAGATAGGCGCTGAGGAAGCGAGCAGGCGGCGCCACACACGACAGCGATTACGATCTGCAGGTGGTCCGGCGAGCGGAGGAGGATACCAGCCGTGGTGGGACGCCGGGCGACACCGACCGCAGAGCCCCGCGAGCGGAGAGGATACCAGCCGCAGCGGGTGCCGGGCAACACCGTCCGCAGAGCCCCGCGAGCGGAGAGGATACCAGCCGTGGTGGGACGCCGGGCGACACCGACCGCAGAGCCCCGCGAGCGGAGGATACCAGCCGTGGTGGGCGCCGGGACCACACCCGTCCGCAGAGCCCCCGCGAGCGGAGGATACCAGCCGTGGTGGGCGCCGGACACACCGTCCGCAGAGCCCCGCGAGCGGAAGAGGATACCAGTCGTGGTGGGCGCCGGACCACACCGTCCGCAGAGCCCCGCGAGCGGAGAGGATACCAGCCGTGGCGGGCGCCGGGCGGCACCGTCCGCAGAGCCCCCCGAGAGGAGAGGATACCAGCCGTGGCGGGCGCCGGGCGGCACCGTCCGCAGAGCCCCGCGAGAGGAGAGGATACCAGCCGTGGGGGCGCCGGGCGACACCGTCCGCAGAGCCCGCGAGCGGAGAGGATACCAGCCGTGGCGGGCGCCGGACCACACCGTCCGCAGAGTCCCGCGAGAGAGAGGATACCAGCCGTGGCGGGCGCCGGGCGGCACCGTCCGCAGAGCCCCCCGAGAGGAGAGGATACCAGCCGTGGCGGGCGCCGGGCGGCACCGTCCGCAGAGCCCCGCGAGCGGAGAGGATGCCAGCCCTGGCGGGCGCCGGGCGACACCGTACGCAGAGCCCCGCGGCGGCAGAGCGATACCGACCAGCAGTGTCGCACAAGGGCGCACGCCGCTCTCGTGACGGCCGGTGCTGGGTCCGGCCGCAGTCAGGAACCTCGGCTGAGGTGCGGGGGGAAGTGAGCTGCGCGCTGGCCGAGACCAGCGCTGGCACCACCGCCCGCCGTGGTCAGCTCTCGGCTCTCCGTGCACCGGCGGAGCGTACTGTCGCCGCCGTGGTCAGTTCTCAGCTCTCCGTGTGCTGGCGGAGTGGCCTGCCGCCATCCTCTCACAGCCGATGCGCAGTCGCCCCGCCCCTGATTGGCGACGTGAGGCAAGGAGGTGAGACCTAATCTGTCAGCGGCGGCCGAAGCCGGACTGATGTCGGCTGACCGATCACAGATGTCCGATCGCGGCTGACCGATCACAGATCTTCGATCGCGGCTGACCGACCACAGATCTCCAATCTCTGATCGCGGTTGACCGGTCACAGATCTCCGATCGCGGCTGACCGATCACAGATGTCCGATCGCGGCTGATCGATCACAGATCTTCGATCGCGGCTGATCGATCACAGATCTTCGATCGCGGCTGCCGGCGCCGGCTGCCGTACGCTATACCACAGGGGCGCCGACAGCCGCCCATGGCTCGGCGTCGCGCGGGCCACGGCAGTAACGAAGTGCGTCTCCAGCGCACGTCACCCTTCCCGTCTTGGGGTCCAGCCCGCCGGCAAGATGGTCACGCGTGCGACATGGCACACCAGCGCTGCGCGAAACCGACGCAATGCGTTCCTCGAAGTAGGGCAGCAATGGTCGATTGATTCTAATGGAAGACTGGTCGCAAGCTCGTTTTGCTTGCTGGTCGCGTGGTTGACTTTAATTGCTTGGGACCGCTTCTTGTTTTATGTAAGAGCTTATAAAGCTCGGAGCGAATTCCAGACAACCTTGGGACGGCGGAATGTATTTCAGCAGAAATATTTGGACGATCGTTCGCGTTATGTAACTGAAGGCCGAATAGGGTGCTGGAGGTAGACCAATCAAATCACACCATCCGCAATACTTCAAAAAATCACGGACGGAGGTGCTGAGAAAGGTCACTCTGACACAGCTGTCGGCACACAAATCTCCTTATGACCGGACATGACAACTAGGCTGAGTTCCCCTCGGCTGGAGCGGGCGTTGCCGTGTCTATCACGGGCTGAATTCCCCTGCGACTGAAGCGGTTTTTGCCACGCCAGCTACACCGAACTACCCGTCCATGTCAGAACCATAAGTAGCCTCCCCACAGTATACGTGAGCGAGTGAAATGTGTCAAGGGAAGAAACAAGCAATCCGTTGGGTCAAAATATGTGAATATGTAAAACTACCAAACACAGGTTAATATCGCCCAAACTCAAACAAGCATGGACGTCTAATACATCTTGCTTTAGTGCATCATCCGCTTGCAAACCAAGAAGTCACTCGCCAGATTGGCAAAAGGATCTCTCCCGGACCATCTGCATTACCAAGGCATGCTGAGGCGGGACTAGTTCTCAGCCGACACATTTGGCACCGGCCCTCGCAGCCCTCCATTAGCGTCAGCCGCTACGGCACGCGCCGCCGGTGGAACTAACAGCCGGCGGGTGGTGACAGCCCCTCCCCCCCCCCCCCTCTCTCTCTCTCTCTCTCTCTCTCTCTCTCTCTCTCTCTCTCTCTCTCTCTCTCTCTCTCTCTCTCTCTCTCTCTCTCTCTCTCTCTCTCTCTCTCTCTCTCTCTCTCTCTCTCTCTCTCTCTCTCTCTCTCTCTCTCTCTCTCTCTCTCTCTCTCTCTGTCCCTCCCCAGCCCCTCCCGCCACAACGGCACGACCCGTTTGACTGTCGGTGCCCATAGCCGTGCCCGTGTCGGCGGCCTCGCCTGTGGCTGACCGACCCCTTGTCGCCGGTGCTGGCGTCCTCAGATGCGATCTGCCGGCGCCGGCTCGACCTTGCCGTCGGCGGGCGGCAGCACGGTCGCTTCGGTGCCGAACTGTGCTCGACGACGACGTCGGCTGTGACGGCGGCGTCGGCTGTGACGGCGGCGTGACGTCCGCCGTGGCGGCAGCTGGCCGGCGCTCACAGCCGCCGGCATCGGCCGAGCGCAGGCGGCAAGGTCCGCATGCATGGCCCGCCGGCGCGGGGCGACCCTGTCGTCAGCCGAGATCACAACTGGGGCGTGAGTCAGCACGATTGGCCCCGGCCGTAGGACAAACTGCCCAGGGAGCCGCGGCGCACCGGACCATTTGTTTGGTTAGCCAGCGCCTGCAGTGGTCCCCGAAACGTCAGTCTGAGCGGTGCGTCGGTCCGAGAGGGGAGTTTACTCGCTCGGCGGAGCGCGGGGCCGCCGTTTTATGAGGCGAGCGCGGAAGAGCGCGTGGGTCAAATGGGCCCGCTGCCACCTGGCTCCGGTCGATGGGCCGGCAATAAAGCTGGCCGAGCACCTCTTCCGCCGAACGTCCGAACTGCACCGCAGATACAAATCCCGATCCTCCAGCCTCATAGAGAATCGACTGGTTCCGAGATATTTCGGAGATCACCGATTGATCGCGACACCTCCGGGCACTAGCCGAGTAGTTGATCAATTGGACGCGGTGCGGCGCGGTTTTGTTTGACACTACCACGGACACAGCGATTTATCATGCTTTATGACGTCGTTGCGTACGAATCACATTGATCACAAGTACCGGTAAGGACATTGGTAAAACGCCAGGTTTAAAGCAAGGCTGCCAAGGAAAGACGAGCCGGGAAGGCGCTGTTAGGGAATTGCATGTATGTTTGATGACTGTGCTATCCCGGATGGACAATCCTTTTTCAAATTACGTAAGCTGTTCAGTGCATTAGCGAGGAACATTATTCACATAGATAAGACAGTAGTAAAATAGCCTTATTCCTCGGAGAAAAGCCAGGAGAATGGAAATATAGTTGGGTAGATGTTTCGGCAGCACACCCTTATCGAAACAATATTTTCTGCTATTGTTTTGATACTGTTTCGACATATCTCCATTTTCCTGGTTTTGCTCCGAGGAATAAGGCTACAACTACTGTATTATCCATATCACCTTTTCGCCGGCTATGTCAGCTAGCGCCGATAATCTTAGAAGGTTTCAACGGAATATCGGTGTTTTAAAAACAAAATGGATGAGCAGCATTTTGTCATGAAGCTTTGAAGCAGTCGAATAATGGATTGCGCCTAGCCTTTTCACTGTCATCACTTGCACAAACTCGTCCCTTTCCACTCTGCCATCATTCTGTTTCCTGTTCCACTCTCTTACTCATCAACCACACGCTTAGTCAAGAAATCACCCACTCGTCGATTCAGTCACTCAGTCGCTCTTCCGCTGTTACTCATTCACTTTTTTCTGTTCCCTGCCTCACCTTTTCGTAATTTTTGGCCTATATCGGCGTGGTGTCCTCTCACCTTTCTCAACTATCGTGGACTATTTCTGCGATGATTTTCAGAAGGCTTGCTACATGCTTGTTTGGGAGAAGAGGTCTCGTAGTTTGTCGCCCATTGGGAGTGCGATCAGCGTTACGGTTCTTAAGAGCACGCCAACATCGAACCAAGATGAAGGGTGACAACATTCATCATCTATTATAACCATGACTGATGGCATTTAATATATGAAATGAAAGTCGAGCAATTATACGTTGCGTTCAAACTTTGCTGCTGATGACGAATATCATGTCAAGTTCTGGCACAGTGACGACTCAACTTCCAGCATGCCAGTTGAGAGCTTAATGGAACCAAAAGTCCGAAGCCCATTTCACAATCGGATCGAGTTGGGGGTTGACATATGAATAGCAAAACGAGACCCGGCGTTATCCAACCCAGTATGCTAATGAAGGCTATAAATAGTGCAACCATGGATTCAGACACGAAAGTCAATGGGTTCGCGTGTTTCCGACCGCGACCTTTGAACGACCGGCCGACTGCCGCCGGCGCTCAGCAGCTGACCCGGCCGTTCCGTCGTCGTGCCGGGGCGCGTGTGGAGCCTGCCCCGATGGGGCTGAGCCGCCGCCCCACACGGGCTCGTCAGTCCAGTCATGCCTGCTGTTGGCGGCACAAGCTCTCACCATCGATGTACATTGGGATGAATGGACTCACAACCGAAAACTGCCCGAATCAACCGTCATTCAAACGCCACCCGCGCCAATACTGCATTAACGGCAAATTGGTTTGGCTCAAATTTCCGCAGTGGCCAGGATTCCGCTGTTTACATTAGTGAGGGTCATGGGGCTTCTCATTAGGCGAACATTTCTTTATCTGGTTATCGCCATTCCGGCTGGCGCTCGGTTGACGGGAGAGATAGCGAAGGGTAAATGATGGGCACCTGCCGCCCAGCTGGTGCGGGCTCATCAGTCCATCACCCATCCCTCCGATGGATAGGTCTCCACCGAGTCTGTCGACACGGCTTTCGACCGCGTCATCGTCAGTCTGGGTTCTCCTCAGACCAGCATCTCTCGTACCGAACGGCTCGTCTCTCCCCATTACTCCTTGGAACCAGCCACTGCCGCAACCGTCAGTTTTATGACGATCGATTATCAAATCTCGGCGTGCTCTCGATATATGTTCAGCTTCCATCGTATCGGGCTACCCATCTCTCCCGTCGTATCAGGGCTTCTTCCCAGTGTGTCTCACAGTGGATCGGCCGGTTGTCCGATTCGTTCCCATACGCCATGCTCGGTCACACACGGGGTTTCGGGTGCCCGGGTGATCTTCTCGCTCTTGACGAGCACTGACTGCCCTTAGCATCTCTCGTCATCGCACTGACACGTCCACGGAAGCACGGGCCGCGGCGACCCTGGACGGGCCCAGCCGTGTCCGTACAGTGGTCAGGGCTCCCGGTCGGCACTGAATGACGGACGGCCGGACGCGTGACAGACGGCCGGACGCGTGACATACGGCGGACGCGCGGCGCCCGCCGGCTCCCTGATGAGACGGCGTCACCGCTGGCCGGGTGCGCGCCGAGCCAAGACGTCACGCTCCACCGGCTCGCCAGGCGTCGCCGAGCGGCGCCGCTCGCGTCAGGCCCGTGGCGAGTGCAGCCCCCCGTCGGCTTGGCTGGCGCCGCTCGCTGCCGGCACCTGTTTACAAGCGGCGAGGCCGCTGATGATACACCTGTCGCCGTAACGGTGGTCGGCTCTCTGCGTCCGCTAGTTACGAGCGGCCGCCGATGGTTTGCACCGGCGCCCGGCCGCGTCATTCGCGCTTGAAGGGGTGTTTGCCTCCGCACGCGCCGCCCGTGGAAGGGGGAAGACGGCGGGTGGCCGCCAATCAGGCCGCGAAGGGAGCGCTGCAGCTGTTTTCACGAAACATGATGACCGTTTTGAAACAACAGCCAAAGCATTACGCTGCAATGATTACGGGGTACTGCCGCCCGCATTGTTACGCCGTGAAAACAGAGCTTAAAATATGCCAGTCGCGACATGCATGCTCCTTGCCGTTGGGCAGCTGCCGATTTTCGTAAATCGTTTCGCAACTAGCTGTGCCAAGCAGCGTCGCACATACCTCGCGCCGTGTTTAGCGATAAGCCAAGTGGTGGCCGTCGTGCGGGTGACAGAGCAGTCGGTGCCGGCCGGCTGACGACATGTCTGCCACGCTGCAGACCGGACGCAGATTGAGAAGGCGGTCCGCCCGATTGCGTGACGACTGGATTCTTGGCGCGGTAATGAAGCCACCACACGCACGCGACAGGCGGCGCAGGCAGAGGCAGGCTGAGCTTGGGGGCTGGCCGGTTGCGCGGCCGGTCAGGTCGACCCCTGCTGCGTGCACGGCAGCAGCGCCCAGTCGAGCACCTACAACACTCAGAATACAGCCGATCGAACCTCGGGAACATCTGCCCGACACACAGCCCACCAGGGCCCGGGCGTGAGACACAAACGGGGTCACTCGCGTGTCGGCCGTGTGGCGGGGCCCGGCCCGCCATACACAGCAATGCCCCCTACACCCCCCCCCCCCCCACCGGTATGTCCTATGTCAACAGGCGGCGGAAGCGATGACACTCTCGACCCTGCCGCTGGCCAGGCGGGTCTGGCCGGGAGGCCGGGTCATCGCCAGGTCACGGCCAGACGCCACCGAAGGCCACCGAAGGCCGCCGTGCCATTGCTGATCACTGCTGACTGACAGACGACAGCTCTGGCGAGGATTGATGTGTGTGCGCCCACAGTAGTGTGCCACGCTGCGGGCACGGCAGCGTGCCACGCCGCGGCCACGGCACCGCCCACGCCGCGGGCACGACAGCGCGCCACGCCGCGGGCACGGCAGTGCTCCACACTGCGCGTCCCACAGAGTGCACGCCACGGGCCAGGCAACGCGTCACGCCGCGGACGCGTTGGCGGATAGTTCCGGCAATGGATTCAGCGCGCGTTGGCAGCCGCGGACCGCTGCCAGGCCTGTCGGTGGCACACATCGTGCTGAAAATATCCCGAAGTTTCTCGCTTTATGGATGTTTATTAATATTTCAGTTCCGCGGGCCGGCCAGCGCGTTTGTTTAATGCACTAGTCGACGTCATAACCTGTAATTGGATCCCTGGGATCGCTTTGATTCGGACGGCACGTCTCAATTCTCTCGGAGGCTGCTAGGGCCCGCGAATGTAAACCAATAAAGTAAAATATTGACATCAGGCGGAGCTCATATTGATAGATATGGTAGACCACCTGGCTCACCATCGGCGTGTGGCGGTGCGCGTTGAGTTTAGCCTTGGCAGCGGGCAGACTGGAGTGTGGATAATGAGAGGATAATGGGGGATACAGAGCCAGCCGTTCCATCAGCGTATGAGTTCCTCGAAGCTGAAAACTTTGGGGCGATGCAGATCGGTTTGCGTTTCGCAGGCATTTCAATGCCGACGGCATAATAAAAGAGTCATTCGACTTGGACTATTAAAGCGCCATAAAATCATGACGAATTTTATTTTTGAATGACTGATAAACAGACAACTAAAATAAGAAATAAATGCACGTTCACGTTATTATGCTATGCCATTGTTATTCTGTGTTATTCAGCTATGTTGTTCATTAAGTGATTGCGATGCCAGAACACTTTGACGAACAAAACGCCTAACTTGCTGAAACCCCAATAGGTCGTAAGTATCAAGCCGGCAGATGCCATAAATTCTCGTCAAGAGCCTAGCATCCACGGAATGGAGCTGTTTTGAAATCCGGTGGTTGAGAAAACAAACACATACGTCGTCCACGCGGGACCCCAATTTCACGGCATAAAGTGCTCTCCCGCCGTTATATGGTGACACACACTGGACCGATGCGGGTCAAGCGACGCCAACAAGGAGATGCCTGGGTGGTCCCGTTATTCTCAACGTAACGTGATCGGTGTGTGCCTCTCCCGAAGGAGACTTGGTGTCCTGTCGGTGTCATGGACAGGACAGCAGGGCATGCCAAGCTCGGACATCTCTGGAGCGACGCTGTGACGTAGCGTGAGCGCGGGTGGCGTCCATCACGGTGTCGAGCTCTGAACACATGCGGCAGGTACATCTCAGCGCAGACCGTCGAACGAGTGCGCGGAGGGCCGCTGGGTGCGGGCGTCGAGCCCGCGGCCTGGGCGGTGGCGGTCGCCGCCAGCGCTTACCTCCATCGGCGCCTCCATTGTGCGTGACGAGCAGCTGCGCTCTGCCGCGCGCCCTGTACAGCAGCCGCTCCTGCCTGTCCGCCTCTCGGAACACGCGCAGGTACATGCAGACCATGATGACGGCTGGGATCCAGAACGAGATGGAGGACGACACCACCGCGAACCAGTCGTTCACCTCCCACTCGCAGGAGGTGGGCTGGCGCTCGCGCTGCCGCAGGTACGTCTCCGTCGTATACCAGCCGAAGAAGATCGGGATGAACGAGATGAGGATGGGGAAGGTCCAGACGCAGGCGATCATCAGCAGCACCTTGTTGCGCGTCATCTTCATGGGATACTCGAGCGGCTGCACGATTGCCACGTAGCGGTCCACGCTGATGCAGCAGAGGTGCAGGATGGACGCGGTGCTGAAGTACACGTCCAGCGAGTTCCAGAGGTCGCACACCACGTGGCCGAAGAGCCAGCGGTCGCTCACCTGCACGCTGGCGTTGAACGTCATAGCTCCGAGCGCTACCAGCATGTCGGCGAACGCCAGCGACACGATGAAGTAGTTCGTGATGACGCGCAGCCGGCGGTAGCGGATCACGCTGCAAATCACCAGCAGGTTGCCCAGCACGGACGAGACGATGATGAGGCCCATGGCCAGTGACTTGAGCACGGCCACCAGCACGTGCTCCGGTGAGGATTCGCTGGCGCCCTCTGTCCGCAACACCGCAGGCCACGTCCGCATTGTAGGCCGGCGGCGGCAGCCCGCTGGTGGTCACCAGGTCCTCCATGGCGGCGCTACTGAGCACGTGAGCACAGGCCGAGCCGGCCATCGCTGGCGGCGGAGATCGGGGTGCGAGGCGACGCCGGACGGCGCAGTCGCATTGTACTCGCGCTTATGGAGCGGGGGGTGGCGTGCGGCGACCGGGCGCTCACATGGTGCGGCGGCGGCGGCGGCGGCACTCCCGGGCGGCGGCCGGGCCGGACACGTGCGGTGCGGCCCGCTCCCGGCACTGCACTGGCGACGGCCGGCGCGGGCCGTGCGCGCGCGCCCCGCCGCCGCCGCCGCCACCGCCCGGACCGCCCCCGCCGCCTCCCAGCCCGCCCCCGTCCGTCCCCCCCCTCCCCCCGCCAACGCTGCGGATCGGCGCGCCACCCTCCGGTGTCCTGCTGCGTGGCCGGTGAGCCCGCTCTAGGAGCGACGCTGTCGACTATTGTCGGTATCTGTGCCGACTGATGGGCGCGGATCGCGCCAATCTCGGCCAGAGCGCGGGCTGTGACGCAGGGGTGACGCCAACAAGCAGCTCTTGCCGGTCGGTGCATTAGCTCGTTGCAGGCGGATAAGATAAGGCTAGTTGTTGGTTTCCGACTGCATCCGTAACCAGGATTACGCCTGTGAATAGCTTTGATGGTGATGTGGTCATAAAAATAATTTACCAATGACCACAAAGACGTTGAGCAGGAGTTTTATTTCTCAGCATGCTCATGTCAACTGAGAGGCGTGTGATACGTAAGTTATCGAGCTGTCGAACAAAGACTGAGCCAAACTCCACCTTGACCAAACACAATGTTGGACGAAATGAAAGTGAACGAGATGTGCAATTCCACACAAGCTGCACAGGCGCTGCATAAGTGGATTACAAACCAGGCAAGGCATGTTAGTTACTTTACCACCCAGGAATTTTACGAACATCGTCTTGGCAACTGGAAAGACAGTGACCCCCAACATCTACCACCATAGGTTTATTTGACGTCGGTTGACGTTCCAGCAAATGAAACCAGCGCGTCGCTGACCTGCGAAACTCGCTGGTCACCGCTGAGCGTCACCTGACTGACGACCGTGCACACCTCAAACAAGGACATTGCAGCCTTCGTTTGTGGATGCAGCGCCCTCTAGGGAGCCGTTGCGTGCTGCAGTGGGGCAGCCTTGAGCGGCCGGCTGTCGGTGGACGATGCACGGCGGCTTGGTCAGATGGTCAGACCACGGCGGCTTGGTCAGAGGGGGAACTGTCGCCGCCGGTTGTCCGTGGCCGTCACCGCTGGCTGTCTCCAGCCGGTCAGAGAGCCGTCACCGCTGGCTGTCTCCAGCTGGTCCGTCACCGCTGGCTGTCTCCAGCCGGTCAGAGAGCCGTCACCGCTGGCTGTCTCCAGCTGGTCAGAGAGCCGTCACCGCTGGCTGTCTCCAGCTGGTCCGTCACCGCTGGCTGTCTCCAGCTGGTCCGTCACCGCTGGCTGTCTCCAGCTGGTCAGAGAGCCGTCACCGCTGGCAGTCTCCAGCCGGTCAGAGAGCCGTCACCGCTGGCTGTCTCCAGCTGGTCAGAGAGCCGTCACCGCTGGCTGTCTCCAGATGGTCAGGGTGCCATCACCGCTGGCTGAGCCGTCACCGCTGGCTGTCTCCAGCTGGTCAGGGAGCCATCAGCTCTGGCTGTCTCCAGCCAGTCAGGGATCTGACATATTTGGCTGTCTCCAGTTGAAGCAGCGCTGCCTCTATCGCGTTCACTTTGTGGCAGCTGTTGGCCAGCGTGTGTCGACTGCCTGCATGGTCAAAGAGAACTTCAATTTGTCATTTGCCTACGGAGATGGACGTCTTGGCTGCTAGTATATGCATTGCTGAGCAATTCTGAGATTCACACACAAACAACACCCATTTATACACAAATATATGTATTCTCATTCGCAATGGCGACATAGGTGAGACATTTATTTATTCCTGTCGTCTACTGTAGCCGTAATTGTTTGTGCCAGCATACAGCAAGCGTTTATCTGTCATATGCATCATCCAAGCTGTCTGTGACCTCACTTTGTATTCAAGTGATTATAGATATGTGATGGCCGTGATTTCTCCAACAGGCGTTGGTCCATCTCTGTTTTTGTCTGCAATGTTGAGTATGTATTCTGTCACCAGTGAATCCATGCAGGATGAGCGTCGCCGCCGAACCGGTATATCGGAGCCGGTCGACAAACGTGGGTTTGGTTTGTTATTCACGTAACCATAAAGCGGCAGGTGCGAAGTTTCATGCAACTAACTTTTAAGTATCCCACGTTGACATCTTAAACATGGCATAAGGACGCTGTTTTTTTGCACGTATCATGAAACAGGTGTTTGTCGTAAAACTTCTCGCGTCAGATCTGTTTTGAGCCAACGACCGCAGGCAGGTGGTCGGATGCACGCGACGCGGATCAGTGGGCAGCCCATCTTTGCTTCCGCAGTCTCCAAGGTGCAACCGCTCAGCGGCTGCGTGCCCGACAAAAAGAGTTGTCTGTCATACGCATGCCCGAGAGCGATTGTTGTCATTGACACATATGTCAGAGACCAGCGCCTGGTGACGCATGCACAGCCCACAGCCTATGGTCGTCTGTAATCTTCAGGGCCGTCAGAAGATTGCTGTTTCAGTCATTCCGGCAGTATTTGCGTCACACGTCAGCTGTGCACTACCAAGGTATGCCTTCCTGACCGCGACGGTTGAAGGACTGCCGTCCCCATCGCACGGAAGCCGCGGCCGGGTATCACCTGTCTTTACTTCTGTAAACCGACCATGAAGTAGAATCAATAGCTGTACTGCCCAAAATCGCGCGGATCCGTTATCAACGAGAATGACTAAGTATATACCTCAAACGCAAGCACATGTCCCCGACGTGCTGTCTCAATAAGTAAACTATCATCGAAGTCATGGTGACCAGCGACGACCTCTGTGGTCCGACCAAAGGTCCAAGTATTGATTTCCGGGTCGGCTCGTATAATGGGAGGTGGATTACAGAAAGGTGCACGTCAGGTCACTGTGAACATCTGGTTCTACCAAACTTCGTACGGGCGCGCTGAACGAATTAAAAAATGTATATAAAACTCAGAGGTTCGACAATATTGACTGAGGTCCATGGCCAATTGTGGCAGTGGTCACGACCGCGGTCAACTGTGATCAGATATCCCGTACTGTGTTGGCACATACCTGGGCTCCATTTCATCGGTTACTGTTGAGCTGAAGGCCGCCAAGGGGGCGAAGGCGAGCACTCCGCAGTGCAAAGCGGAGGACGCAGGCCCGTGGCGCCTGCGCGCCGGGTGGTGGGGAGGGGTGCTGATGTTAAGCACTGCGTCTTAGGCGACTGACAGAAGGCCTCCGTGAAATGGGAGATTACAATCACTGAGATTCCAAGCCGCAGCGTCAGCAGAAAAAAACAGCTCGTAAATGATCGATGGCTCACCGTCGAGGCTTATCGGTAATGACGAATAGACAAAAGATGACGTTCACAACTTTCGTGGTGGCTTTTATGTAAAACGCCGCCACAAAAAGAGATTTTTATTATGGCAATGCATCCGGGAGCACCTGCGGCCGCCACCACGTCAGGCCGGAGAAATGTGTCTCATTATCTGGATGGTATGCATCTGATCATTTGTCTAATCCGAGACATGACTCTGAATTTGTTTCCTCGTTGGATCAACAAGAAATGTGAAGTGCTTGGGGCTGTTGATGCAAGTAGGAAGGACCTTAATATCTTGATTTTTCGGGTTTATGGGTTCTAGCAATCATTCTAACAGTCATAATAATGTCCACAATGATGGCTTGATGTCTTCGTTTTATTGATGTCCTTCTGGTGTGTGGAGGGTTGGTTGTTTTTAGCGCAAGAAGAGATACTACCTGAACTTTAAAGCACACGAACGGCTACGACATCACAAATTTCGCAGCCTGTGACCATGTGCTGGTAAACCAGCTAACGCGATTTTCAGCGAACTTTCCGGTAATGTGTACCTGAGACCACCATTTCACAGGCAGCCGGGCGGGAAGTTCCGGGGAGCGTCTGTACAGAACCATATTAAAATGTTCTGCGTCAAGAGCACAAGCTTCATGGAGGGTGATGGAGAAGGGCATTGTGGCCCCAACCTTGGTGCAGCGCAGGATTTCCCCTCCAACTCTAGGGGAAAATGCACAACCGGCTCCATGCTGTTGGATGACAACAAAAATAGCTTCTAGATGCGTTTCGGGTCACCGCTCCTTCGTTCGTCCCGGCGTTCCTGTGCCGGCCGCGGAGCCCGCACCGGTCCCTCGCTGGCGCCTCCAGAGCGTGGTGCCGCTCTTCCTCCCTGACCACGTCAGCCGACTCAGCCTCACATGCGTCGACCAGTCAGCAGAGGCCGGGTTGCCGCCGGATGGAGCTGGCCCACACCCAGCCCCGGCCGCTGTTTACAATGAGACGCGCATCGCAACAGCTCCCGGAATATTCCGGGCGCGATCGGCATGGCCTAGCGCAGCCGGCGGGACCACAGGAACCTGTTTCTGCTGCGAGGGCATGCAGAGTGTTACCTGTGTGTCGGATCCGACCGATAGCGGCAGGCCTGGTTTTCCTTGATGACGTAGTGGAGTGCGGGGGGGGGGAGGCGATGCAGACCGTTACCCCCAACGTCCTCGGTGAATGATGCCTCCGACCGACACTGCCGCCACGACGCTGTCCTCAATGCGCTCTGCTCTGGGGACACGCAGCCATGACCGCCGGCAGGGCTGTAGGCTGATGGGCCAGCCATCCGCGCCTGCCCCGGCGACTACCCGCTGGCGCCTGTCGCACTGTGACATTTTAGTTTGTGGAAAATTGAGTGTTGCGTACGGAAAGCTACGAAGCTATTTGAAGCTTCAGGCCTCGTGAGCAGACATTCTTTCTGCCATTTGCGGCAGTGGCAACAACTTAAAGCCTTCAGGGTGTTTTTATCACGGGGAGGGAGGAATTGTAGCGCAACATTGTTTTTTCGAACATTCCATTCCCGCAGGTATCCTCGATCATGTGCACGGCGACCCTGAGAACGGTGAACGGCCAGCATGGTGTCAACAGAGAACCTTGTACACAGCACGCCATATGAATAGCTTAACGTGAGCTGAATAAAAAAGCAGCGCTGCAAGCCTAACACAGCATCTTCTCCAGAAAATTATAAGGACTCCAGCCAGGAGGTCTAGATAATGCAAACAAAAAAGGTTAAGCCAAAAAGCACATAAGAGGCCTAATTAAGAGCATTTTAGTTTGTGTGTAATGCTGCGCTTCATTATGCACCCCGTTCCTTAGCACACTCGTTCAGTTGGGCTTCGCGTTGTGGCTGCAGGCTCTTGAGCCAGCAATCCCTCCTAGATGTCTCCTCGTCCCTGGCTCTACCTCCTCGTCCCTGGCTCTACCTCCACCCCTGGCTCTACCTCCTTTACCTACATTTCTTCCCGCCCTCATCCTGCCCCCCCCCCCCCGCCCTCACCTGCCCCCCCCCCCCATCCCAAATCCCTTCTTATGCACTATTCATCACGACGGTAACAGTAAAAGCTACGTTGTATGACATTGTGGACACATCTGCCATAAGCGCAAAAATAAACGAGATGGTATCCTATTGTATCACCTTATCCGCTTGATTAGCTGGCATGGCACGCGGTCACAACTTTCCTGATACACCGCAGGCCAAAGGATGTCACAGTCGCCAACAATGTGGAGTGTCCGTTATGATTACAATACATTTGTGAATGCTTCATATCATTCTCCCATCATGCTAGCTTCAATCATTTCGTATAATTAAGATACTCCCATAGGTAATTAGTCTAAACAGAACTTACTAAACTTGCGAGTGTGTTCTTTTAAAAAAATAACTGCACTGGATGAATAATCAGCTCTATCAGCTAAACATAGCGTAATATAGCTTATCTTAA
>NW_023596545.1:8825066-8834719 GCF_011947565.3 Pollicipes pollicipes
ACAGTCCGTCTAAGCTCTCATTTATCTTGTACCTGCCCAGGCTCAGAACGTCCAAGCACCGAGGAACACAACGGGCCATATTGATGACCAATATATGTTTATAGAACAAGCAGCATGCCCCACGCCGCCCGATACACTTGAACTGACGATCGCATTGAAACTGTTTGATTAAGGTTACTTTTGCTCACGGTTTCCTGTCATTTTACTAATTGTGACAGTGGTTGCTACGTCCAAATCAAAAGGTGCTTTGATTTTTCAGCGCGCAAATTAATCACTGTAATTAAAGATAGCATTCACACTTTGGAAAACACTCACTCTTTTGTTCTATTTACAGATCTATGAGCGTAAATAATGCACATGTGAATGCATTTGGAACCAGTACAAGTAAAATGTTGTTCAGTCTTAATTAGTTGTCAGTTCGTTCGAACCTTATGTTGATACGTGTATGATACCTTGTCGATGCCTTATTGATACCTTCTTGAACAAATGAATCATGTGTTTATATATATCGAAGCTCGTAAGAGACCGCGACTAGTAGGCATTACTGCAAAATCTTAACTTAATGATATCACTTCGGCTAATCTCATATGCGTAAGCGACACAAGGCCACTGCCATATTGGGCTATACTTATAACTGATATCATATGCATAATGACAAGGTCTTTTACGACAGCTACATTACACATAAATTAAATGCGTGATAGCGATGAATTCGATAACGATAAATACAACATAAGATTGCGCAAGTATAAAACATCATGCCTGGAACTCAGCCGACTGATCTACTTATAAAAGTTGGCTGCTTTGCACGCGATAGGGCACAGCATGTAACGTAATACTTGTGTGTAATCTGAGCTGGCTGATCACAGGCGACTATTCAGAGCTGGCCCAAAAGAGGTGATTTTTCAGAGCCAGCTAATCATAGGCGACTAATCAGAACTGGCTAATCAGAGGCGACTAATCATAGCTGGCTGATCACAAGCGACTGATCAGAGCCGGCTGATCAGAGGTGCATTATCAGAGCTGGCTAATCAAGGGTGACTGATCAGAGCCGGCTGATCAGAGGTGCCTTATCAGAGCTGGCTAATCAAGGGTGACTGATCAGAACCGGCTGATCAGAGGCGACTTATTAGGCTGGCTGGTCACTGGCGACTGATCAAGCTGGGTGATCGGAGGTGACCGACCACATAAAAGGTAACTGAATAGAAGCTGCCGATCAGAGCTGACCGATCCCAGCTGACTGATCCAACCTCAACTCTTATAGAGGCTTCCCACAAGTCGCATGCTGTGTCAACGGCATAACGTGACTGCGTGGGAGATGGCTTGGTCTCATAATACTAGATTACTGTAAGCTTCACATACTTTTACGTGACTTACGATTTTTTACCACATCAAATATTTCCCACTTAAGAGTGCTTAGCACAACTCTTGTAAACCAGCGCTACTACAGCCAAAGATGCCGGGAATTTGTTTCCAGCCTGGAAACAACCAAACACGCCCTGTTACGTGAGTCGAAATTTCTTATTAATGAACGGCCACATGATGGCCGAGGTCGAGGCCTTAGTGGAGTCCACTTGGCTTGTGTCTGGTACGGAAATGCAGAGGCCAATCTGTAGCACTCGACTGTTTTTGGCAGCCTGAAGGCATTACCAATACGCTTGCTTAGAAGTGGCTTACAGAGCTGCTCGTGGAATAATTTTTCAGAATACGATTCAGTCCAACAAATTCAATTCAATTCGGCCACCAATCGCAGATAACGAATTCCAAACGATCCAGCCCGTCGCAAACTATTTTCCAAAGTAATTCTTACCATTTGTTCCCATTTCAGCATGCTTTAACACAAATATCACTATTGCATCGCTCGCGAGAACATTTGTTACGTTCTTATTGGATTTCAGGCTCACCTGTCCATTCCAATCGATTTGTGCAAAGCTTTGCATAAACTCCAGCCGATCATTATCATAAATGGTTTATCATACCCAGCCCAGTGTGGTTCATGAATTAAACCAAAGTCCACGGCTGCACCTGATCCGTGGAGAGGTCTTTCCGATACCAGTCAATAATCAAAGCGACAATGATTGTTTTCAGGCACGGGAGGAGGGCCGCAAGACATGAGAGACCGGATATTTCGCTGACGAGTCCTGCGAGATGGCGTAATCGCAGGAAAGCCGGCTGGTAATCTCACACTTCCCTCCGCAAATAACCCGCTGTTCAAACCGCTGATGCGTGCTAATCTGTGTGCGGCAGGAATCTCTTCCACAGCGGTGTCTCGAGTCTAAGTGTCATGTTGCATAACTCGCCAGGTCGCGTTGCGCGTCTATGGCCCGCCATAATACGTTTGCGTGGCAATGGAGCGCCGGCGCCTAGGATCACGCTTCCGTTGCTCTGGCACGGCCGTGGTAGTGGAGAGCCAGTGCCAAGGGTCATGCTTCCGTTGCTCTGGCACGGCCGTGGCAGTGGAGCGCCAGTGCCAAGGGTCATGCGTCCGTTGCTCTGGCACGGCTGTGGCAGTGGAGAGCCAGTGCCAAGGGTCATGCGTCCGTTGCTCTGGTACGGCCGTGGCAGTGGAGAGCCAGTGCCAAGGGTCATGCTTCCGTTGCTCTGGCACGGCCGTGGCAGTGGAGCGCCAGTGCCAAGGGTCATGCGTCCGTTGCTCTGGCACGGCTGTGGCAGTGGAGAGCCAGTACCAAGGGTCATGCGTCCGTTGCTCTGGTACGGCCGTGGCAGTGGAGAGCCAGTGCCAAGGGTCATGCTTCCGTTGCTCTGGCACGGCCGTGGTAGTGGAGAGCCAGTGCCAAGGGTCATGCGTCTGTTGCTCTGGCACGGCTGTGGCAGTGGAGAGCCAGTGCCAAGGGTCATGTTTCCGTTGCTCTGGCACGGCTGTGGCAGTGGAGAGCCAGTGCCAAGGGTCATGCGTCCGTTGCTCTGGCACGGCCGTGGTAGTGGAGAGCCAGTGCCAAGGGTCATGCGTCCGTTGCTCTGGCACGGCCGTGGCGGTGGAGAGCCAGTGCCAGGCGCCATGCTTCCGTTGCTCTGGTAGGCCGTGAGCAGTGACTGGATTGTCAGACAATCGACACCAGAGCAGTCATCGCGCGACGCTGATGGTCCCGCTCTCCCGCTAATGGTCCCCGCTGCAGTAAAATAAACGGGGCCGCCTTCGACACGTATGACGTCACGCGCTTGAAAAATGTCGGGCCGACCGCTGCGGCGGCAGGCGGCAGCTGCTTCCGAGAAGGCCCTAATTAAACCAAGAGCATGGCCTGCTGACAGTGCCCGCGCGATGGATTGCCGGCCTCTGGGGGTCGCGGCTGTCGTCAGAGATGAACCGCCGTCAGAAGAGGGGCCGAGGGCACCGCACGGTCTTCTCGGGACCGGGGGATCACTGCCGCCAACTATCGTGCGCCGGCTAAACGGTACCCGGACGCCCGCCATCCAGGGATGCATCTTTCGGTCCCACCGACGTGAGTGCCGCGGACCAAGAAACGCTCGCGGTTGCTCATTGTTGCGCTGGCAGCCCTGCAGCGTAGTACTCGGCCTCCCGGCGCAATGCGGTAAGCCGGCCGGCCAGACCGGGTCCCCGATGCGATCAGCTTGCGCCACACTGCCGATCGCTTATCGTGAAGTGATTCATGGGCGTGCAGTGAAGGAATCTCCTTCGCTCCCTCAAGTTGGTCACAGGTCGTAACGCCGCCAGCCGAGGAAGCCTCTCTCTGTGTCAGCCACGATATTACTGAAGTCAGTCACCGTGTTGGATTCAGAATTTCAACACTAAGGATATATATATATATATATATATATATATATAATATATATAAACGTGTGTGGGGGGGGGGGGTGAGTGTGTGTACACATATATCCCCAATGTTAAAATGTGGACAATGCTCACATCTTCAAACGTCTTCCAAACAAAAGCGCTGGTTGATCGGGGACTCTTCAGGTTCAGACGCTAGTAGCTTAGAAGCATTTGGATCAAGCATCGCAATGGTAATTGTTGCACGATTGCTTCATCGGCATGGAGTTTTTATGTGTTTCATTTTGGGATGTTTTCTCGTGATCCTCGATATGTAACAGTTTAATAGGAAACCGTAGATTTGTTCATCAAACTCTAATGGAACGACGCAATGTCAGACAGCTGACGCCAGTGTTGGCGCGCGGCCGCCGGCATGCAAGCATCTCCTTCGCGGCGCGAGCCGGCGCTGCTCGAACTCGAGCCGCCTCGTTTCCGGGGTGTCCGGCCTTCCTCCGGGCCCGGCCGGGTGCGTCCACGTGCCTGCTGGGCCGCCACTGACCCTCCCGGCACCGCGTGTGGCGCCGCACAGCCGCCTGGTCGAGCGGCGGCAGCGGCGCCCTGCCGCGGTTCGCAGCCCAGATGGACGCGCATGCTCGCCGTCGGGCCGTGGACAGCGATGAGCACGTCGGGCCGCGGACGGCGCGACGAACGCCGTCGGGCGCGGACGGCGTGACGAACGCCGTCGGGCCGCGGACGGCGCCGGTGACGAACTGCGGCCGTTCAGCTGATCTCGCGACGCGGCTACGGCGTGACAATCAGCTGGCAGCGCCGCCAAATGGCGTCGCGCCGCCTGGTGTGCACCGCGCGAGCTTCGCCTGACGCTAGGGCCGGCGTGATGCAGGGGTTCGGCTGACTCATCGGGCCGCTGCGGTGCGCGGTTTGCCTCAATTTCAGGCGTCTTCGGCTTATGAACACCATCACGCCTGCACTAAAACAGCAAACAGCGGCCGCCATTCATGGACGGTCGGTGGTGCGGCGGAAATGGCCAACAAAATGTCGTGCCGTTGACTCGCCAGCTGGCTTGCTGGGTGGATGAGTAACAGAGTCGTCCGACGAAAGGGAGAGTTGGGGCCCAGCCCGACAATACACTGTAATGGGAGCAGGTGGAAGCTAAGCCGGTCTGCCGGAGGCTCAACGAAATTAATGCGGACGGAAATCGGATTGGCCCCCACGACCATTTTTGCTAGCCTGCCGTGCTCGAAAAGCCGTCTTTGTGTCATTCGGGGTTATTAGGTCGGTAGTGATTCAAGTTGATGGTTTGTCCTTGTCTTGTTTTGTTAGTAGGCTTTGCAAGTTTGCAGGCGTGGTTGATGCAGACGCCAGCACAATATGCTTAAGCGCACCGCAATACGCCCTTCAGCAACTAAGTGACTTGTCAAGAAATGTCGGGGCATATTTTGAGCAAGTTTTCGATGACACGGGCGGGTTAGCGGCGCAGGTTTCCGCGCGGTACACAGGAGGCAGCGCCGCTCTGCGACGCGATCCGATATGTGTTCTGCACCGGAAGCTCTGCGCTCGTCTGACGTGAGTAAAAGCTAGCTTTGAATGCCCTGCGACAAACTGGCCATATATGGCTGACTGGTTTTGCTAATGGGGCTTCACGATACGCTGAGAACCTGAGGCTATATGGCATGGTCTCACTTTCCCAGACGCGCAGCTTAATCACTGAGAACCTGAGGCTATATGGCATGGTCTCCCTTTCCCAGACGCGCAGCTTAATCACTGCACTCCCGCTAACCTTGGCTGGCTCTTTGGCTGAACATGCCATTTGCATGCTTTAAAGAGAGCTTTTCCATGCAGACATTTGTGAATTATTTGGCGAAAAATCTGCAGTGCGGAGCTAGGCGATGCACGTAACTGGTGATGCACTGATCGAGAAGACACGACTCTCCCCTGGTCGCAAGCTTCGCCAACCTGTTTCGTTGTGTATATGTTAGAGTTTTAGTCGTGTAAAGTCATCGTAATGTTTTGAGGTGGGAGGAATATGATTTTTAACATGTGTTGAGTTAGAGACAGCGCTAATCGTCGCGCAACTGGTGTTCGCATTGCACTGGAAAACGCAAGATCTGTCCAAAGGACGGAAGAGGGGCTCAAGGGAAGCTCCTGACCACGGCTTATCACACAGCCAAGTCAGGAGGCGCACCACTGGGCAACCACTCAGCGATGCATAGGCCACCACATACGATCATGAGCGATTTCGACGGCTCTGCTGGCCAGCCCTGTTGACGCGGTGGACGCTGATGCTGTCCGCCGCACCGCCGTGAGCCACCGATCCGCAGCCCTGACCTGCACGGGCAGCCCAGCAAGGCCTCCTGTCTGCTGCACCGGCGGCGGGTGTGATGCCCAGCGGCACCTCGGGCCGGCCTTCGCCTCAGTGCCGCCAGTGCGACAGTATAGCGCCAGAGCGCGTGCGCCGCCGTGCAGACCTCTGAACCGGTGTGAAAGCCTAGCACTCCGAACAGGCTTCACGTAGGCATTGGAAAACAGGGTATGTGGACTGGCCATTACCCCACCCACTTTTCGTGAAGTGCGGCGTGATGATGGATGAACAGACCTCATATAAAGAGGGATGGAAGGTTCGCTGGGGACATGTCTGTGTGCAGATGCCTGAACTTGGCAATTTCTTTGGCATTTACCATGCACTATTTGCTTTACGGTTGTCTCTATCCGTCTGTCTGCTCCATTTGCGTTGCGTCGCGCTCGGGATGAACGACGGATGCTGGATGAGAAAATATGGGAACGGACGTGTGGGCGCACGTGTTTTCCACAGCTAGCTCGCCAGCCATTGAGGTCTGGGGTTAGGGCGTGGTTCGTGCCGGAAGGCCGCTTCAGGCCATTGACTTAACACCGGGGCTGGCCTGGAAATGCGATCCAAGACAAAGCTGACCAGCGGCCGTTCGAAACCGTGGCCACGGTTAAAGAGAGGACAGCAACAAGAAATTGGCACGCTTTGATAGATTATTGAAACAGAAATCGCGTCGTACCAGATGTGCGGTCAAGCGCTTCGTGTCACAAGCGCTTCGTGTTACGCGCACAGAGAGGCTAGGGCATATTTCTTTGGCTTTCACGATCTTTCACGTTTTATATTATATCGCGGAAGCCAACAGCAGTGGGACGTGCCAATCCAATTCCAAGCGTCGATCAGCGTACCGTCTGGAAGTAATGTGTCCAACACGAGTTTGCATGACGCACGGTTGCATCAGCCGCCGTCGGACAAGCCGGGGAATGCCAGCACTGGGAAACGATGCCGAATTGCAGCACACTGTCCCAGTGCAAAATTGTACCTAGGGTCGTGGCGAAGTTTACTTTCATCATATGCACCGATTCGTTGCCTGTATTTATCACCCAATTATTCGTCATTGGGTGCACTGTTCAGACAAGACATCGTCTTGACCTAAAAGGTAAAATCCGACATTTTTGCGGAGCCAAAATGTCCACGGTAGATCGCTCAGTCGCAGTCTGCCAGTTGTTTATATATTTCTGGGAAAACAACGAGCGCGTTCGTGCGAAGGCGGTTATTAAGTTTTGTTAATTCATTGACTACGGCAAAAATGATGAGCCACAGTAATATTCAAATGCATCACTCAGACCGCTTGCTTTGCAAGATGTTAAAGAAATACTAACAACATCGGGTTGAAGATAAATCCGACTGGTACAAGAGAGGGCTCCAGAATTGCAGCTATATTTTCAGCAAAACGTAGTGCTATGGCAAAACAGTACTCACCCTGGCTTCACGGATGTGTTGTAGAGTCACTGGTTGGTGTGACAATACAGCAAAATTGCTGCCGCATTCATAAGTCAGTGGGAGAACTGAGGGAGATCCAGCATTTGCAGTAGTAGTATAGAACAGCTTCCTTGAAACTTTCGGAATGCACATCACTCCATCCTTAATAGAAATTTAGAGAGGAGATTTCAAAGCTGGACGATTACTGACGTTGTTATAGCAGGTCGTGGCTACATACAGCAGAATGCCTCAATCATGTTTATTTTTTTTGTTGATTTTGTTTTTTTGCTGTTTCGGCATGCTTTATCTAAATGGGTTTACGTTGCTTCTTGAAATAGATCACATGGGTGTCGTCAGGCATTTGCAACATCTATATCCCAGCATGCAAATTAACAGGGGAGGACAAGATGCGAATGGTCAACGACCGGCTTCCGTCAAGGTTACAAGCAGCTCGCCACATGTTGCCGCACGAATAACTGGCTTACGTATCCTACGTCCGTCAAGGCTACAAGCAACTTGCCACATATTGCCGCACGAATAACTGGCTTACGTATCCTACGTCCGTCAAGGCTACAAGCAACTCGCCACATATTGCCGCACGAATAACTGGCTTACGTATCCGACGCCCGTGAAGGTTGCAAGCGATTCACCACATGTTGCTGCACGAAAAGTTAGTTCAGGTATTAAGGCGTTTCCGATGGCCCACAGCAATTCTGGTAGTCAGCAAATCAAAACCCAGTTCCCGTCAGTCATCCCGACAGCGAAAGGTCGCTGGGAAATTCCATGAAATAATGCATCTGGATTATAAAAAAAAAAACGGTTCGTCCACAAATCGCAGCAGGCCCTTCGCATGCCGTTTGCATGGAGTCAGCTCCGTCGTTTAACAAAACAAGGCCGCACTCATTTGTGCTTCCCAGTGCATTGAATTTTAGCTACACAAAAAACACCTATTGCCTTGGATGTTTGGGATGATGATGCACTTATGTATGCTTTAAATAGCATATTTCATGGAAGGATTAAGACGAGACATTAGTATCACAGATGGAGCAATTGTCGGACTATCATCCACGTCTGGCGTGTTGGTATTTTCACAGTTTTTCGCCCAGTTAATCCTCCCGCTGTCATCAAGGGTCGTGGGTGAGAAAGACTGAATGACGTTTGATTTTCAGCCATAGGCGCGGCACAGTCCGACCTTTCTCCTTGGATCTGCTGGGACTCGAACCGAGGTCTTGGTCAGAACCAAACCGTGGTCTGATTACGAGTCCAGCACTGTACTAACTAAGCTAATTAGGAAGGACACAGCCCTGTTATGCATACTAACCACTAGAAGAGGAAGACAGTCCGAACTGTGGTTCCATTTATGACACCAAGTAACATACACACAACGCACTCAGCAGAGAACAATTCATATATTACTGGCATGCTGCAACCAGTGATCAAGCTTGTGATCCTTGATCGTGGATTTGAGCTTCAAATGCCAACAAATTTCACCATTCAGCTGGATAAGGATGTATCATGACTCCGGTATTTCTACATGAAAACGGGGGACGACGGCGGCTCTCCCAATCGGGTGAACTGAATGCATAAAACGATTTCATCTCGACAAACTGCCCTCGTAGACTAGCAGAGTCTACTGAATTGCAAATTGTGTGCCTTTATTGTCTTCGATAATTCCATTATAGTAAAAGCAATATCGCCAGACAAGCCTGAAATGAAATACAGCTGGGGTGAGCTTTATCTAATATTATTCTAATATTAATATACTAGTCTCTATGGAACACTCTAATGTCCTGTTCGCGGCTTAACATGTGGCCTTCATAAACTGTATAAAGCTCAAACATTGCCTATTGCACAATTGCCCTCGCTTCGACCTTTTCAAATCATACGTGCTTCTGTTAGGAAACAAGCTCATAAACATCGCGCAATCGAGGTAAATCGATCCCCAGTCACGGCAAATGCAAACATTTGTTCACAGCTTGTTAACGCAGCAGCTGAGGCGTAACGGGTCCATTGCTTGTGATGCAAGTGATGGTCAATGTTTCCCGTATGATGCATCACATGCACACATGTGGTCTTTCTATATGTTATGCCTGCCATAAAAGCCTTCCTGGGGAAGGCTTCGTATGGCTGAGGAGTCAT
>NW_023596545.1:8835719-8857132 GCF_011947565.3 Pollicipes pollicipes
GGGACCCGCTCGACGCTGCTCTGTCAAAGTTTCGTAAAACTGCATAGCTGGGATACCATTGTCGCCACACAGCTGCTCGTCCAATCAGTCATGGTCAGACCCTGACGGACGGCGAGCCCTCCCAGAACGAATCTCCTCCCTCCCTTGTATGTAAGCGCCTTGGCAGCGGTGAGTGGACTACAGTCAACGTACAGGGGCGAGGGAAAGATGCTATGTCCACACAGCTTCGCTTCACAGCAGACGCTTCTGTCAGTAACAACTTGGTTATCAGACGGCATGGTTTCGAAGATCATACGAGCAGTTTACGGCCGAACTAATTCTGCGGCTTAACGATGTCATAACGTCAAATGAGCTCAGTGGGCTCAAACGATTTCAAGGATAATGATCATAAACGACTTTCGCTAAGACGATTAGGTGGATTTAAAGGCAATCGGCACCCTTGATATTGTGTCGACTCGTAGCGCGGAAAACCCAAGCACGAAGCCACAGTGAGTACTGAGTCAGCCCCCATCCTCCTTCTCTGAAACCCATCGGAAACCTAGGCCGAATGCCTACTCTGTCAGTCGAGCGACGGGTTCAGACGGTCATCTTCCTCCTGGCGCTGGGCTCTGCACTCCACTACCGAGGTCAGGGCAAGGTCAGGGCCAGCCGGGCTCACCGCTCCGTCCAGGGTTACCGGCCGGGCTCACGGCCCTCGATACTTGACCTGTCGGGACTTCGGTACCGCGCACAGGTCAGCGCGGCTGTCGATCGGGGCAGGCGCGGTGGCTAGTGCCAAGCCGAGGCAGAGACGAGCGCCGGACCGTCAGCCCGAGCGGCCCTTGCAGCTCAGACCAACCGGCAGAGACGAGCGCCGAGTCGGTCAGGGACGAGCGCCAACCGTCAGCCCGAGCGGCCCTGCAGCTCAGGCCAGCCGGCAGAGACGAGCGCCGACCGTCAGCCCGAGCGGCCCTTGCAGCTCAGGCCAGCCGGCAGGGACGAGCGCCGACCGTCAGCCCGAGCGGCCTTGCAGCTCAGGCCAGCCGGCAGAGACGAGTGCCGAGTTGGGCAGGGACGAGCGCCGACCGTCAGCCCGAGTGGCCCGTCCACCTCAGGCCAGCCGGCAGACACGAGCGCCGGCCGTCAACCGCTCCGGATGACGGCCGGCCCTCAGGCCAGTCGACCCGCACAAAGTGACCACATTAGCCATCGAGCGCTGCTGTGAGTGACGGCCATTTGCGAATTATGGGGAGGCTCCCACTGCTGGCTCGTCCACTTTGTCCGACGTTCCGGGAAAAATGGACTACGTGTTCTTGTTTGCCAATGCTATTCAGTGCTCACTCAGACAAATACGCACCATCGGAATGCGTTTTGCGGAGCGCTTCGAACTTCAATTCAGGCAATCGCGTCAGTTTTACAAGTTTATGAACATCGTTTTGCCAAACTTGCCCTTCAGTGCACATGTGGTTTAAGAATAACGGCAGTTAAGCGGGGACAATCTCAAGGCAATCGACCATTGCAAAATGCGGAGAGGACCGGCAGTGCCGTTGCTGGAACATTGCTAAGCGTAAGTGGTGAGATTCTTACGAGTTTTCTTGCGATCCTTTTTGACAACACCTTGTCCGGAAATCTTCCACTTACAAAGCGTTTGCTTACAAGCTCTTCACCTACCAACCCCTACCGTGAATAAGAACCTTTCCTCTGGAGGTATGCGCTGAGGGCTCCTGATGTTTAGGAGCCTGGTCGGGTGACTGGGGTCGTCCGCGGCGAGCTGCCGACCTGCGAGCTGCGAGCTGTCGGCAGCACCTCGCACAGCCCACGCGCCGAGCTGCACTGTGGTGGGCGCTGGCGGCTGCTGATGGCCGTCGCCAGCGGCCGGCGACGGCAGGTCACGCTCATCTGTACAAATCATGTGCAGTGCAGTCGAGAGCTGGCCATCCGTGGTTAGCGGGGGCGAACCGAACCAGACCGGACCGGACCAGACCGGACTGGACACGACCAGACCCGACCGGACCCGACGCGACCGAGACGGACCCGACTGGACCCGATCAGACCGGACAGGACGCCTAGACGTGTGTATCAAATATTGTCGATCCTGGACCCCCTTTCTCACACTTTCTAAGGACGACATTTAGCCCTGGCCACAGTCACATTTCACTGTGTTGAGTTTGCAGAAGAGCACAGCCTCAAACGGCACAGATGACGTCACGCGCAGGTAATGCAAAGCTGGATACTTCTAACGCAAATTCTAATGCGAAGAATCGCGACTTAAACTGCCCATCCTCACGGGCGCCTGCTTCTCGGGCCTAATGGCCGGATGCCGCCCCGGATTGGACATGGAGTCGAGTGGTGGGATCTCCAGCCGAAAAACCAGCAGAAGGGCCGCTCGTAACCGGAAGTAACCCCTCTCCCTTCGAGTGGCTGTGGCCCACAGCGGGGCAGGTGGCTTCCGATTCACGTGCCCGGCCAAAGCCGGCGGCAGTCTCGCCGCCGCGCACCGCGATCGGGCCGGCTTAAGGGACAAGTCAGACGGGCTTACTCAAAGCCGACGTGATCACGCAATTTACGACCTGGAATGCGGCAAAGAGCCGGGCGCGAGCAGTCCCCTCGCTGGTCAGTGCTGCCAACACCGTGATAATGAGCAGGCGTCGATTGAGACCCACGTGCACTCTGCAGGGAGTCTCTTCTTGGTGTGTCTATGCAGAATCACCCGGCATCACAGATGTGATTATAAAGGCACGGAGACACAAGTCGCCGCCCAAACATTCCCCCGGTCTCTTAGATCTCTGGAGCTGCCTCGCTTCTTTTCGGTGTTGCCACGCAGCTGTTGAACGGACACGTTTGCTGAATGATGTATTATAGCCACATCGATTTAGATTGGCATGATGCTTCGAGTCACTTGTCTTTTCAAGCCATTTGTGATGCGTCGTCAATTTGTCATCTATTGTTGCTGTGTGGACGAAGCCCGGCATTCTGGTGCGGGCTGACTTCACCAGAATACAGCCTGTTGATGCCTTTTGTGACGCTCGCCGGATTCCACGTGTTTAAATGACGGCGAAGGAAAGCTTATTATTTAGTCCCAGGTTCTCAGGTTCCCAATGCTCGGCACCAAAAACCACAAGTCATCAGCAGCGGGAAATATATTTTGGTTGGCTTTATAGCGATGGTATCACACCCCGTGAAACAGGGGCTGGTTTGATGGTGAACAGAATCGTTGTTTTCTGTTTGGATATTCTATACTAGAATGACCCTCACCCTCACCATGATGCCATCCGACACATGAAAATGTGATTTTAAGCTGTTCGCTTAAAATATTCAAACTTTCAGTACGTTCGGTACTGTGAAGTGTTGCTCTGAGGAACAGGAGAAAATCATTGGATGTGCTATGGCTCGAGCGTGATTGCCGCCGTCATTTCTATGCGTGTGTAATTGCGCAATTTTAATTACGCGCTCAGTTTTCTAAAGCTCTCTTCAGCTTTTCAGCCTACCTAGACACGGAGAAAGTACGCATCGCCGCGTGCCATGAAAACATATTTGAATCAGAAAGGGAAGTCTACATGAGGAGTTCGAGGTCCAGGCAGCAGCTCTTAGGGGCCCCCTTATTGCGCAGGGGCCTCATACATTTTCGCCCACGTGACGGACGGCTGAAACACCTTTCGACTATCGAAATTCGAATCACTTTCATCCAAAGACTCAAACGGGATGTTGAATTCCTAATAAATGCATCCAAAGAGGCAATCCGTTGGTCAGTGAGCCAATACACACCTCCGCGATGTAAAAACGGATTTTTCGACACGCACAGGACGATTTAGAAGTTAACACGAGCCTTGACTCTGTTGCTTATCTAAATTTTGTTTAGATGAGCTAAGTCCAGGCGACCACATTGTTTAGATGACGGGGATCTCACTTCCAAGTGATTTGAACATTCTTGAGAACATCCTGGAACAATGGGCGGGATCAAATATACGAGAAGCCGCGGTGTTACAGTGGCAGTGACATCATAGGAAATGATGCAATGCACCTGAAGCCAGCTGCCAGTTGTCATTCATCTTCAATGTCTCAACTAACAATGAATCTGAACAGCCGATTGGCTCGTTATCAATTCAAGCAGAGTTCAGCTATCAATAGAATTATCATCAATACATCGTCACTTGTTATTTACTAGTTGTGTCATGCGCACACAATTGACAAGTGAGCATTTCGGCCCAGCAGTGAATCAGTTAAACGAAGTAAACCTTGCAGGTTGGATGCACCATTATAGTGCAATCAGCAGACGTTCATGTTATCAGAACTACGGTATTAGACACACACACGATGCAGTGAACTGCCTGATCTTTCAGACCAGACTGTCGACACTTGAACGGCGAGCGACGCTTCCGGCGCGGCCCGCGCGGCGCTAGTGACGAGCGGTACCGGTGTCAGGCGCCTCTGAACTGCATACAGATGCAGTTGCATTTACATTTGATGCAGAACCAAAATGACAGAGTGCCTATGTAAACTCAGGATAAATTTTGTCACAACCGTGAAAATCGGATACGCTGTAGCATCAACCATGTCCAGCCAACATAAGCGGAGGAGCCTAAGCGAGTCATCCAGCGCTTGCAAAAAGAAACCTGCTCGGATGAATATCACATTGGTCCAAGGGGAAGAAAACCAAACGGTGCCAACCCAGTCTGCTTAGCAACGTGTCCTTATCACTCGCAACATCGAGCGAGCCTGATATATGTTTCCACTAAGAGGAAGGCAGTGATGTCCATAACGGCCACCAATGCGTTAGACTATGCCCAAAGAACAAGTCCCTGAACATCGATACGGATCACAGGAGGCACACCAGCTGACGTATTCAGATGGGGGACCTCGCTGCATACACTAACGGTTCGAGGACGGTTCGCCATACCATGCCAGCTGCTATTGAGCATCCGCAGGTAACCGGTCCTTATGCCAGCATCCTCTACACCAGAGCTAGAGGAAGCTTTAAAGAATAACCCGCATGCTGAACTTTGCTGAACATGCACAGACTGCAGCCCCCCCCCCCTCCCCCCCCCCCAGCTCGAATTCGCCGTTTATCATTTGTGGAATTTCTGTTTTACGTATCTCGCTATCAGTCGAAATATACAGCTAACAGCGCACTATGTACCTCGGTCTGTAATGCGCAGCTGGACGGCTTGGTTACCTTGGAGGACTTCTTGTTTCAGGACAGTGTCACGCATCAGCGATGCTGAAATGCCCTCAAAGGGCTTCACACAAAGCACAGAGATGCAGCAACGTGTGACCAAATAGTCAACTGTGGTCCATTTCTGCAGAGCGGTATGACCGAATGCCCCTCCGCATTGCAGCTGTGCAGTGCAGCGTGGCCCAGCGTCTCGCTGCGTTACAGTTGCGGCCCAGCGTCTAGCTGCGTTACAGTTGTAACCCAGCGTCTAGCTGCGGAGTGGTCTAGCGTCTAGCTGCGTTACGGTTGTGGCTCAGCGTCTAGCTGCCGCGTGGTCCAGCGTCTAGCTGCGTTAAAGTTGCGGTCCAACATCTAGCTGCGTTACAGTTGTAGCCCAGCGTCTAGCTGCAGAGTGGTCTAGCGTCTAGCTGCGTTACAGTTGCGGTCCAGCGTCTAGCTGCAGCGTAGCCCAGCGTCTAGCTGCGTTACAGTTGCGGCCCAGCGTCTAGCTGTAGCGTGGCCCAGCGTCTAGTTGCATTATAGTTGCGGCCCAGCATCTAGCTGCAGCATGGCCCAGCGTCTAGTTGCATTACAGCTGCGGCCCAGCGTCTGGCTACAGCGTGACCCAGACGGCCGGGTCAAGACCATCACAGCTGTCCGACGACCGGGCGCTGCCGACGCAGGGGGAGTGGGGGGTCAGGGCGCGACCGGTTCGTCTCGGTCAGCTGACCGGGGTCACGTCCGGACGCGACCGGCACAGCTCAGCAGTGGCGCCAGGAGATGTGGCCTGCGGCATCTCCCACTGGGCTCGCTCCGGGCGGCACAGAGTGCTGCTGAGACTCGGAACTGACTGTTACCGGCCCGGACTCGGCCCCGGAGCTGAGGACTACCAGGCCAGAAGGGGCCCCAGAACTGAGGACTACCGGACAGGGCTGGGCCCCGGGACTGAGGACTACCAGACCGGAATGGGCCCCGGACCTGAGGACTACCGGGTCGGACTGGGTCCCGTAACTAAGGGCTACTGGACCGGACCGGGGCCCCGAACTGAGGACCTCCGAATCGGACCGTACCCGCGTGCCAAAAACGACGCGTCCAACCGTACAGCAGACTGCAAAGGGCCGACCACTGGCTCGAGGCGACGATTCCAAGAAAGCAGGACCCAAGATAGCATCGGTCCGTTGACAGCTACTGGCGCCCCTGCCAACAGTGGCATCGGCAGTCCGTTTCGAACAAAGCTTAAGAGGTATATGTAAAATTGCAGTTTTGAATACTGAGCATTCCCAGCTTACCATGCGCTTCTTCCAAGCGATACTTAACGCAATGAAATTGATCACACACTCATCAATACATTTGGGCTAACAAGGTCAGGTAAGGTGTTCGTTTATGACGGCCGTCAAGGGCCGTGTTCTGCACAAACGAATGGAAAAGCAAAGAAAAGCAAAGTGTGACGAGAAGCGGTGAATCTGAAGAGACCGTTAACCTACACTGCATGGTTGTCACGCGCACTGCTGTCTTGGCGGCGGAACCAGCGAAGAATCTTGGAAGCCACTTACGTCAAACCCACTCACGTCCAGTCAAAAAACTCAAATAATTCCAAACCAGCGCTCGACCTTCAGTGCGAGGCATGACCAATCACGTGCTGGTCTGAGCCGACCGGATCGTGCTCCAGCATCCACCAGCACACGCCGTTCCTCACGATCCAGAACATGTATAGCAGAACGACGACGCTCCAGTCAAACAAGGGTTCCGCGCAGCGCTGCCGGCTTATGCCACCACCGCGGAGAGACATCCCGGCCGCCCTGGTGGGCGACCCGAGTCGGTGACAGACTCCGCTCCGTCCCATGGGGTGCGTCCACATGCACGGCGTCGTGGAAAAACCACGCGGAATTCTAGGCCAACACGTCGGACGCTGTCGTTTTCCTCGCCAGCCGGCATCCAGGCCGGTACGCTGTAATCCTCTACCGGTCACAGGTGGTCGCCGTGTAAATCCAATGAATGAATACAAAGGCGGAGTGTCATTCATTTGCCTGCTCGGAGGGTTCGGTCTCCCAATCTGATAGCCAAGTCGGCTACTTCCCGAGATGCTATCGGTTTGACGGTCCGCATTTTAGCCCAGTCATGCCGCCTACAGGTGATATATTTACGCAGATACCGTCGAAAATTATGGACTAGAAGTTCTGAATGTACCTGCGGGCTGCAGGCAGCTTTTACCTTCCGTCCGTTCACCATTCCGTGAACAGCAACTCAAATCCCCGCCGCGCCCAAAGACGGCATGCACCAGTTACCAACTGGTGGATATCTTTGAGCTGTTACCGACACTAGTTCCGCTGGATTGTCTCTCCTCGGTGCTGCCTGCTGTTCATTTCATTAGTGTTGATCCACCGGCAGTTAACTCCAGCGCGATGGCGCGCGCTTATCATTTCTGAAACATCCGCCTCCCACGTAACCCACGCGGGACCTTCCTAATTGTTGTCTAGCAGGATGTTGTGACAGCCGTGTCGCGTTTGTGCTGATTTTGTGAACGGGCGGTCCCCTGATAGTACGTAACCTGACGTTTGGCACCACTCTGGCAGCACAGATCGCTACAGCTCACATACAAGTTATCTAGCACGGATCGACTCGGCGTGGCAACTCACTGCAATGTGCGAGGCAAGGCCAGTTATATTTTGGAGGTTTGACAATTGGTTTCCCGAGTAGCTCTGTAATTCTATGTATGTATATATATATATATATATATATATATATATATATATATATATATATATATATATATATATATATATTCACCAACAAAATACCCCAGAGAAAGGGTATTTTGAAAAAAATGCACGTTTTTCAAGAATATCATATTTTCATGAGCAAACCACATTTTATGCCTCCGTAACAACATTTTTATTTGAGAAAACTGTGTGTTTGGTCAAAACCTGTATGTTATTATGCCACAGAAGGATACAATGCGCGGTCGCTTCACGAGTTAACCGAGAAAAAGGACACACTTATACCTCACCATGCGCAGTCACAGTTCGCACATTTCGGCAGGAGATCCGGCCTCTTACCTCCCGTCTCTCTCTCCCCTTCAGTAAATTGTGCATTTTTGACCGCCTTACGATCGTTTTGCGGACGCGTACGGAAAACCGGCCCATTGGGGTACCGATAGTGTATTATTAATAGTGATAGTGATTAGTGATAGTGAATAGTGATAGTGATAGTGATTAAGTTGCGCGTCTGGGAAACCAGAGGCACGGGGATTCCAGGCACAGATTCCCTGCGTTTCGCGCATTTCCTGTCGGAGCGAGGGGCAAGCGACGTCATAAAGCCTCTGCCGCTGACTGCGTCACAAAGCCACAATGACCCCTCCAAACAGATACCCACATGGACTTACTGATGACCGTTCGACAGTCAGAGAAGAATGTCCTAAATAAATGTTGATAATATCTCAGGCGCTCCGTTACTTGTCCACGCTGTCATCACCGCTGCTGGAAATGCGCCGCACTTAACGAAACACGAGCGCGTGAACTAATGCACGTAACGACACGCTTTCCAGAGAGCACTCGGGTAAATGAGGCAATTCTAGCCTGGATGACAGCTTGCCGTTGTGTTATTTCTGCTGGCTTTCAAATCATACGCAGCAGCCCTGGTGGGCACGGGATTCTGCCGAGCACATGCCATCATCCAGCTTGTTGTCCCAACGCAATGTCTGCTCCCTTCACGTGATGCACACTTAATGGATGTGCGCTGACGCTTTACCTGGGGATGTTTTTCTGCCGAACCGTACGCGTAATCTGGTGTTTTTCTCCTGTCAGAGCGCTCGGCGGTTACTTCGCCGGGCGCTGTTTTTACAACTCAGGCAAGGAACACGCCTCTAGAAACTGCAAGCGCATCACTGGAAAACTATCTCGACAAGGCATTCGGACAGCCAAATCTTCCGAATCTTGACGATCGTCCAACGCGCAGCTGGATAAACCACCCGGTAAATCCGCTACAAAACGTTTTCAGTGGAAGACGTCTAAAGGAGTTAACGTGTCAGGAGCCCCGTTTTGACAAAGAAACATATTCCGCTTCAACTTTTGCTTCGTACTTTTAAAGTCGTGTGCTGAAATTTTTCTCACAAAAACTTTATTATGCCACACGAACACACGATAAATGAAAGTTGAAGACTCCACAAACTGTAAGGTGAACAAGTACTGGCGCTCGCTGAGCCTTATCATGACAATGGCATATCATCATCGTTTGGAACGTGACTGTGTTACATATCAAGCAAGTGCTCAGATATGCGTGCACGGCAGGAGCGTCGATGTATCGTCGACGACATAAGGTATAAACACCGTGCTCTTTTGAGGGCAAACGTAGTGCCTCGGACATCAGGACGAGCATTGAATAACGGCACCTGAAAAGCGCACTTCGTGTCGCTCGTTCAATACACTGGAATGTGTTATTATCGTGCCCCAAGATAGAACAAGAAAGACTTGAGCACATACGGCCGCCGAGCCCAGGACGAGCTTCGGTCAGGATCCCAGTTTGGAGACTCATTGGCGTCGGGCCTTATTACGGAAATCCTGTACGCACCCCCGTTCGTCTATAAAAACGTGCCGGGCTTCCGCATACCGCCTCCAGTTTCAAAGCCGGCTTCACAATAGCCGACCGGCCCGTCTCCCGGTAACAGTCAACTGATAGCCGAGCAAGGTCGGCTCGCTGCGGGCGAGATAAAAACGCGTGGGGGACCTGCAGCCACGCCTCTTAGGTGCCGACGCAAAGACGGCGTTCTTGCAATATTCGGGTAAGGTGTATGCGCGCGCGCACACGCGCCCCCCCCCCCTCCCCCCTCCCCACACACACGCACACACACACACACACACACACACACACACACACACACACACACACACACACACACACACACACACACACACACACACACACACACACACACACACAGCTGGGCTGTGCGCGAGGTCATAACTGGGCTCGGATGAAACGATCAGCCGTTGGCCCCGTGAATCACGTGAGCCGGTGATGTCTCAGTCCCGCCACGGCAGGGGTCAGACCGCGGGACGTACGGCCTCTGGCGATGCCTCAGAACCGCTGCGGCTGAGGCCCGACTGCAAGACGTACAGCCTCTGGTGACGCCAGCCGTACGTCCATGCCTGCTAACATGAGAGGGAGCACTGCAGGTGACTGCAGGTGACGAAGAGTCGGTGCCCGTCAGGAGGTCATCCTGCTCAGGCGCTGTGGGCAGGCCAGCCTGCTCAGGCGCTGTCAGAAGGCCAACCTGCTCAGGCGCTGTCAGAAGGCCAGCCTGCTCAGGCGCTGTCAGAAGGTCATCCTGCTCAGGCGCTGTCAGAAGGCCGGCCTGCTCAGGCGCTGTCAGAAGGCCAACCTGCTCAGGCACTGTCAGGAGGCCACTCTGCTCTGCCCTGCTGATCGTCATCAGTCCCAACAGCTTGTTTCTGAAGCTGCAGGAGCAGCAGACGTCTCGTGTGGCATGAGAACACGCATTCCCTTCTCACATCCGCGGTGGTCCGGCGCCAATACATATTGATGCCGGCGCCAGTACATATTGATGTCCGCAGCAAATGGTGGACCAGAATGGATCGTCGCATCGGGCCAGCGAATCACATTCTGTGCAAGCTATCAGATGGACCACGCTTATCAGTATTAGCTGCTTCATTCTGTGGCGGTCATCTACCACCTCACGTTGGGCCTATGTGTAGGCGTAGGCCCATGCACAGGCATCGCGACAGCGTTCGTGATCCACAACACTTGATCAGATGATCGGTTGAGGACGACTTCTGCAATAGTATATTTTGCCTTTTCCTGGTACGGACATTCACGTCTGCACCTATTGGTAACCACATCATGAATCACCTCTCACTGATATTATCCAACGTGTCCATGTTCTGCCGCCCGTTTGGGTCTGGCCGCTGTTCGTGATCAGACACATGCGAACAGCTGCCTCCCTTCGACGTGTCCGAGGACCCGTCACGACAGCATCGGTATTCACACAGACCGCTGCCGGCCCGGTCCGGGCGGTGGCGTCCGCACCAACAGTGTCGCCTCGCCTACCTCCGACAGAGCCGGTGGCCAAACACCGCTGCCGGCCCGGTCCGGGCGGTGGCGTCCGCACCAACAGTGTCGCCTCGCCTACCTCCGACAGAGCCGGTGGCCAAACACCCCTGCCGGTCCGGTCCGGGCCATGACGTCCTCACCAACAGTGTCCGCTCGCTGCTTGCATAAGCAGTTGACAGCCGCAGACGGACAGTGCGTTGAAGACGGGCGCCAGGCCTCCGGTGCAGGACGGCGCCACCCGCGCGTCTCGGTGCGTGTTGGGGCTCCGGTATGGGGGGCGGTTAGGGGGGGGGGGGTAATTAGCAGCCGGTTCTCGGCTCGGGTTTCTCCGCAAGCGCTGGGACATACTAAGCGGGCGCTGCGCTTATGCTGGATTGGACAATGACATCAGTAACAGCGAAACCCACTTACGTCGTGTGCACCGTCGGCGGGGAAGATCATGACGCGATTCCCGGGGCGATATAAATGAATGGTCTTTTTTTATTTATGAGCCGGCTGGAGCCAGAATGACGACGATGAATGAAAAAAATATGCAGCATCACGGCTGTCCCTGTCTGGTCCTGGAATCACGCGTAGGTTTGCTGGCATTGATATGCGGATCCGTGGACTGTTAGATGAATACGATAAATGACGGCTGCGGGAACGGCCAGCTGCCGCCTTAGATGTTAGTGAGTGTCATAGGCTTTTGCTTCGAGTTCCTCACGCCAGCATGAAACAATAATAACATGCGTTAACCTCATGTGTTAAGCATTAAAACCTCGATGCGCTAAAGATCGTGTGTTAAAAGTATTCCCTTCATATTGAGATGAATTTGGAGTTAGATTTGAAATGATGTGTCGAGGTAAGAAAAAGGGTGCCACCAATCAGCCAACTACTCCGCCGGTACACTAACCGTCACCGACGTTAACACACAAAAGGACGTAAGCCCAATTGACTGCAGCTCTTCGGATGGAAAGCAGAAGTTTCCAGAAACTTCATGATTGATCGCCCGAGGCTGTCAGTGGATTACATAGCTACAACATTGGTGCTGATATCACGAAGCTCGAGAAATCGATAGCGCTGCACCGAAAACGACAAAAAGCATTTGCTCATTTCTTGACATAGTTCCGAGTCTTGTGGGATTCGCATTCCGATTCGGAATCATAACTTTTCGAGACTATGACAGATTGGCAGCGCTGACTAAAAAAAAGAAACTTGGGTCTCAGACTACATCTTGAATTACATTCGAGTTGAGGATGCAATGCAATCATGTTGCAAGTCCTTCACTGATACCACATGCATTGATACCACATATTTTGTATTTATTGGTCCGTTTTTAAGTTTACTGACCTCGCCTGCAAGTGAATGGCTAGACTGAAGTAGATCGTCTAGTTTGCGTACGATTTGGCGCCGGCGGGCCAACACAATCATAACGGCTACCAGTATATTTGTGCAGTTATAACAGCGATCACTTTCAAGGCGTCAAAAAAGCTATAGCTAAGTTTAGGATGCTTATATATATATATATATATATATATATATTCGGTGACAGAGTGAAATTGGGTTTAAATCTATCTTACAACTTGTTTAATCTCATCTCTGGCATTGTGTCGTCAAAATGTGGATGCCTGGGAAGTCTTTTTACGTTCAAATTCAAGATCAACATTTATAGATTTCAACCCCGTAAGTTTTCTTGACTTTTCTGCTCTGTTATACCGGAAAAATATGTCAGGCTTAAAAACTTCCATGTCAGACCTAGAACATGACTTCCGATGATTATCACTCGGAAATGCATGCAAATAAGAAAGCCTGGTTCACCATCGGGCCCGAAATCACATTAAGTTTGCAGCATTTTCAACGTAATATACACACAATAAACCACAACAAACCTCTCGTGTCTTTGGCTAGGGGTATTCCATCAGAAACCGATGAACTTTGACTCGATTGTCCAGGATTCAGACACAGCCCTAGAACTGTGATTAGATTGTCCAGGGCTCGGACTCAAACTGGAATTTGTAGACTATGGAGGCGACTCACCTCAAACCCGAATTCGTTCCACGCGATTTGACCAGGTAGAACTATGGACAGGGACTCACAAGTCCGACATCTGGACCCGGGCTTGGAATAAAACTCCGGTAGTTCCTGGCCTCAGACCGGTTGGGTCAGAGTACATACTCCTCCCGAGGTGGCCGTCCGGCCCGTGACACGCGCACGGAGGCGGTCTGGCTGCGCGCCGCACCAGCTGGCACCGCATGCGCCCCCGACCCCGGAGCAGCGCCACCATTGCATCGTTGCCAGCGGCCGGCCGGGCCAGGCCGTGGCGCCCCTCCAGCTGGTTTGGCGCCGCCGCCAAACGGGAGCAGCCAGCTCGGCCGGCTGACCGGCCGTCCGGTCCCCGAGGGCACCGGGCCGCAGTCCGTGCCGGCGGCACTTGGCGTGCCGGCCCAGGGCGCCGGCGGCGGACCCGAGCCGGCCAGCGACGAGACACGTCGGATTAGCGCCGACCCGGTGATGAAGTCCCGGCGCCGGACGGGCTCAGCCGCCCCCGCGCTCGCTCCGATTGATGGGCTAACCAGTTCGGCACGGGCGCCGGCCGCTGGGACCCCTCGCGCTAAAAGACGGAGGAGGCGGTGCTGTATTATCTTCGCTCACGGTAGTGGCTGAATAAGAGACCGCGACGGCGCAGCGCTCAGTGACGTCAACAAATACCATTAGCTGCCAGGATGGCGTCACGGCGAGCGTGATCAGCTGACGAATTGACGCTGCAGCAAATGTACAACGTCCATGGGATTGACGTCGCCTCTGAGATGCTGAGGAATATCAGAGGCGAAGGCAATTCCGACTTCCGATGTGATGGTTTTGGAGACGCAAATGTCCCAGTCACGATCTCACGTTCATTGCTTCCGCTACCGGGACCAAACCGTGCTTCGCCAGATCATCTGCCTACGTGCAGCACACACGCCTTGATCCGTCCACAGGATGTTAATGCCGCCGAGCAGCCAGCCATAACCGAAAGGGAGGCGAGGTCACCATCATGCGGCGGATTCCCCGGCGCGCTGAGATCGGCCCGGACCACCGGCGCCGCCGGCCGTGCCGCCTGCAGACGGCACGGCTCGTTAACGGCCGGCCGACGTCACGACGCAGACGGCCGTCGCCGCGGACGCGGCAGAGGCAGGGTCCACTGATCACCGGCTGAGTGTCGGCGGCCCGCCGTCTGTCTCGAGCGCTGCCCGGCGCGCCGGCCGGCCGCCGCTCGAACGGTCACGGTCAAGCTACTGATTGAGGGGCGGGGACGTTGATAGGGAGGCCCGGCTGGGCTTTGCCCACTCGGGGTGACGGGGTGACGGACGGAGCCTGCCCACGTCAGCCGGTCTGGGTGACAGGGACAGACTCTGCCCGGTCGGGATGCGGTCGGGGTGCCGCGCTAACGGGCTCTGGCCGGTCGGGGTGCCGCGCTGATGGGCTCTGGCCGGTCGGGGTGCCGCGCTAACGGGCTCTGGCCGGTCCGGGTGCCGGGCCCGGGGTGCGAGACCAGGCACATACGGCGGTGTGGCCGGCCGCTCGGTCGGTTGCATTCTCCGCACCAGCCGCACCGCCGGCGGCCCGGACCAGGCTCGTGGGCCGAAGGCCAAGAGGTCGGCACCGAACGCGGAAACCAACCTGTCTGGAGATGTGGCGGGGAGATGGATCGGGTGATGTTTGGAAACCTTCGAATATTGATAGGAGACTAAACGGCTTCTGATTGTTATTGGTCGTGCCGGAAGCCACTTTCGTGGAGGGGGTCCGCAAAATAGTTGTGTTTGAACCTATTACGCCAACTGTAGGTACTATTTGTCTGTGCACTACCAGGCCAAGGGGTCGTTTATTACCGGCGTGGAGCGCAGTAAATACAAGACGGTGATTCATTTCCATACCGCGAGATTAGCATTTAAAATACCTCAACTGATAATAAATTGTGCGCCTAAAGACATTGATGTGACAGGGTGGGATATTGCCGATTGAGCACTTCTGTGGTGTTCATAGTGCTCTCGAGTTATTAGCAGAGACCTGCAATCGCACACTCTGGGGTAAGCGCCGCAAAAAACTGCTCGATCGGAATGGACCCGCGCGGGCACGGCCTGACGACCCGCCCGCTTGACCTGGCACACCCGCACGAGACTTCCGCCTTTGTGTCATGCCATGCCAGTCAAACAGGGCGGACATAGCCGTGGCGTAGTCAGCTGTGTCGCTCGTCTTTTGGTGTCCACCCATCCAGCCGCGGACACGTGTAGCCACCCGCCGGCTACAGACGCCCCAGCCGCAGACAAATCCATCATTGGGCAGGACGGCATGTCGCGATTAGACTTCTCAAGGGCGTACGACGCGCCCGTGTCCGCGTGCGCATGGAGCGCTCCGGCAAGGCAGACATGTGTCCGAACACCGACAACACTCAGACATCAGTCTTCCATGCTGCATGATTGTGTGGGCGTAACACGGTGTGCCAGCGGTCCTCTGAGCGATACAGCCAAATGGGTGTCGACGCCCTGATTTGCGAACTGCCGTGCCAGAGCCGTGTCCTTACCGGAGCAGACGCCCGGAAACAAGTAAAACTCTCACAAACTCTTTCGCGAGGAATGTGGTTGCATGACTCGGAATGCGTATTCGTGGCTTCCATTTCTCAGACAATTACTTGGCCGTATGCATCTTTAGTCTTTCTTTTACGATCATCGGCCCTGTGCCAGAGAAATCCGCCTCGCCATCACTTGGGACGACGGAAGGGCCGGTAAGCTATTTGTTAACAGAATACCAGTCACGACAGTCTGGTTCGTTCGTCTGGGCAGAACCGATTCGATCATACAAGCGTCTCACCATCACTGCGGTGGACTGGTTGAGCGCGTTGTTATGCGAAACATTATATTCAGAACTCAATAGGATAACACACGCTTTTATGAGCGTAGCTCGAAATTCTACTTTATGTACCTGACTCGTTCTTAATTGGCTGCTTCCACTAACATGCCGAGCATAGGAAACAAGACTCGAGAAAATTAAATTTCCTTCAGGTACCAAGGATGGATCCAGATTTTCGTCAAGGGAGGCGCCATACTTCATTGTGGTTTTCCTGGAGCTTGGTGCCATCCCCTCACAAAAAGTTCCTGGAGTTCGGCCATTTTATCTTCAGATTCTTATTGCTTATTCAGTAAAAAATATTTAGGTGGAATGGTGCATTGACTTGAGTCCACTTTATTCCTAACTTTTATTTAATCTCCATATTGAACTTAAAGATTTCGGGCCGTTTGTGGTGCCCCTGACATTTAATGCATCTGAAAAATAAAAGCTGCAATGGACCCAAAATGAAAACTTTGGCACTCCTTCAACGTAACATTTTTGTGCCGCTTCCGGATGTGCCACCGACAGACATGCACCTTAAATGTCAAGCATGTCAAACGCAAAGCGTGTATAAAGCGCCAGTGCAACGTGTCGGTCGACTAATAGTAAATCACGACCTGAAAGACGTAAAACCCTTTCATCGTCTGCAGACAGGATCACCCGACCACAATTATTGCAAACTTCGTACGAACCAAAAGCGGATGTGTATTGTCTAACAGATGTCCCAGATTGAGTCTCAATGAACCACAAGTATGGATGACGTCGTAGCTTTTCATGTTGCATTGACCCGTGCCGTACTAAGATGACGCTGATCCACAGCGTGACGTCAGCATGCAGTGTGCATATGACGTCATTCAGTCGCTAAGGCAGGTCGATGAGCTTAGCACTGATCACATGTTTATCACATGATCACATGCTGAGCTTGGCACTGATCACACACATGGCCAGTGTCCTCAAGCTTTCCATTCTTTGTAAAAGATTAAATTGTAGAGTCGGTAAAAAACCAACGCGCCGCCGCTGTTTCCCAGAAATAAGAAATAAGCCCCTGTCTTGTCGCAACTAATTAAAACCTTCTGTAACGACGTCCAGTCCTCAGCAACCAGCCGGCTTTCTTACGATGCCCTGACCGCGACAGCCGGCAGTTGGCATTGATATTACATACCTGCACATCAGTAACTACGGAGGATAGTATCACCAGGTGACGGTACTCCAGGTCAGTATTTCAGGTCGGCATTTCTTCCCGTGCATAGCTGGGTTCTGCGTGGCAGCGGTGAAACAGCTCTTCGTTGGGGATTTGCTCCGACTGAGCCCGGTGACTTGATCAGCAGCCTGAACGACTTTTTATGTCGTTCTCCTTCTTTGCTTGACATTAGGAGCCTATTTCGCGAGACTCCACGTGTCATACAGGCCAACATCTTTGTTCAAAGTATCACGCAAACACATGACATTGGCGGGCATCAAAGTTCCTCAGCCTTTCGTGCCTTCTTGCCATCCCAGTTCAGTACGATAAGATATTTAGTGAAACGGAACACAATAAGTACATGCATCACCTAAAAATTTCCGTGGGTGTTTTGAAACCAACTGAAAGGTTATTTATCGACGCATGTGACTCCTGCGGTCGTTGGCATCACCCCATCTGGAAGAGACGGAGGACACTACAAGCTCGCCATGGCGCGCCGCAGCGAACCGCGCAGTGGGAGTGGGAATGCGTTTCGATATTTGCTACACTTCATGAATCTCGGCTAAAACATGGCCACCAATATGGATTGCCTTTTACCTTATTTTCTACCCATTCCGCAGTGTTCCTACCGTCTTCCTCCAACAGTGAGAAACCGCATTCCTATTCGACTTTACTTTCTCCTTCATCCTAAATTTTCTTTGCTCCAAAAATGCCTTCACTTTTCCACTTCCTACAGCTTTGCCATTTGTTATTGGCTCGGAAAAAATCATCGTGTAACGCATCCCCAATCCCAGTCCGAAGTCCCGCAGCGTCCTCCCCAGGCCGTGGGAAAATAAAGCATGTCGACACAGCGCCACACGGCTAAGCATCCCTTCCGTCGAGTATGAGCTCCTGTCTCAAGTCTGAGTTCCACACTTGAGCAGATCGGTTGCAGTGTCTGAGCTCCACACCGGGGCAGATCTGAGCAGCGTCTGGGCTACACATCGGAGCTAATCGGTGCAGTACCTGGGTCCCACACGCGTCAGTGTAGCCGGCGTGTGCGTGATGCGCCACAGACGGGCGTGGCCTGACAACAAGGGACTTGCCAAATCACCGACGAAGCCAACTTTACCGGCAGCGTCCGCAACTGACCACGTAAACGTCACCAATTTCATCCTCAAACTTCCGGGTGCCTGGAACCACGGACAGTCCCGCTCTCCATCCGGCTCATAATTTGGCGGGCCATCCGAGCAGCAATGATCCGGGGCGGACGCAGCGGAAGGGCGGGTCTGCAAGCGTCCGGCGCCGCGGCTGACCGCGTGTGGTGGATGACCGTACCGCGCGTCCTCCCGTGTGGCACGGACGCGGAGGCGCCATAGGCGGTCAGGCCGGTGGGTCCCGTGACTGGTTCCGTGACTTATCGCCGCTCGCGAGGGGGCTGGGGTTCATCGAGGTCACGCCGGGTCACGCCGGGTCACAGCGGGGTTCGCGCGGGTCCGGCAAGGGTCAGTGGGGTGCTGGCCGGACCTTGACGCCGTCCTTGCAAGGCTGCCATTCGGCGCTGGCGTGGCGAAGCGTCGGCAGTCAGGCGAGCGGGGGCTGGTCTGGATGCGCTAGCGCCCCGTCACCGGCCCAACTCAACGGCAACGGACCTCACCCCGGGCAGAGCGCGACGACCCGGCATAGCAGGGAGCTGGGGAAGAGCACGGGAGCCGGGAAGAGCACCGCAGACTCTTCACGGGCCGAACCTCGCTGCGAACTTCAACCCGGCAGAGTACAGGAGCCCAGCAGAGCGCTAGAGCCGGGCAGAGCACGGCCGATGGCCCGCTTGATGAAGGCTTGGAACAATGAAGGAAAGTAAAATGTTATCGTCATGGCTCTATCTGACGTTGCATGAATAAGGTGGTGACAGAGGGTTGCATTCGGTAAGCTAGTTTTGCGGGGCCAGGGAGCGGTCCTCCGCCTCGGCCAGCTGTGTTGTCATAGTCGTTCATTAGACCGTAAGCCTCACTACCATAACCCTCGGGCATAAAAAAAGCAATCTCAGCCGCCATGTTTTACCCGAGAGCGTACCTTCCATACATCAAGGTCTAGTAGCCGGTTGAGCCTGCTTCTCCCGAGCAATAGAAGGCGGTGGCTCGAGGCTCAGAGAGCGGGTGAGGTGGAGCGAGGCAGTGGTCTGACCTCTGGTCTCCATCGACGATCGAGCTGGCGTGAACGACATGTCACGCTCGTATCGAACTTGGGATCACATGTAACGGACGTGCCGTGGTGTCTCGAACTGTCATGGACATGCTTTGGTGTCTCGAGCTGCCCTGGACGTGCTGTGATGTCTTGATCCTGTGGTGTCTCGAGCTCAGGGATTCGGGCAAGCAGACGAACGCGACGAGCATCACCCTGCCGACCAGGGCACCGGCCCGGACCAGTCCGAGTCGACCTGCCCGGCAGCAACTCCTGACTTGCACCCCACGGGTCTGGCTTGAGGCGGCAGAGACCCTGGTAAGGAGACCGCGCAGGACAGGGTGGGTTTGGCCCGATGCACAGGTGCGTCGGCGCAGTCTGTGCGTGCGTGTGCGTGTGCTGATAACGGCACGAGTTGGCCGTGCATCACCGGCCTTCCGTGGTAAGGTTGTCATTAATTACACCCTAAGGCCTGTCCCCTGGGGAGGCCCTGGCTGGTCAACCGCCGCCAAGCGCAGCGAACTTTTGCACCGAATTTTGAATTGCACCGCACGGGTCCGGCTGGCCTCGGCTGGCGTTCGCTCCGCCGGGCCGCCCTGGTCCGGGTCGGCTAAACGGTATGGTCGCCAGCGGCGGTCACGCACACAAGCCATTAGGATGCCACTCGTCCTCCTCCGACAGATAGGCGTAGGGCCTCCACGCGCCAACAGATAGGCGCTGAGGAAGCGAGCAGGCGGCGCTACACACGACAGCGATACGATCTGCAGGTGGCCCGGCGAGCGGAGAGGATACCAGCCGTGGTGGGACGCCGGGCGACACCGTCCGCAGAGCCCGCGAGCGGAGAGGATACCAGCCGCAGCGGGTGCCGGGCAACACCGTCCGCAGAGCCAGGCGGCCGGAGAGGATACCAGCCGTGGCGGGTGCCGGACCACACCGTCCGCAGAGCCCCGCGAGCGGAGAGGATACCAGCCGTGGTGGGACGCCGGGCGACACCGACCGCAGAGCCCCCCGAGAGGAGAGGATACCAGCCGTGGCGGGCGCCGGGCGGCACCGTCCGCAGAGCCCCCCGAGAGGAGAGGATACCAGCCGTGGTGGGACGCCGGGCGACACCGACCGCAGAGCCCCGCGAGCGGAGGATACCAGTCGTGGTGGGCGCCGGACCACACCGTCCGCAGAGCCCCGCGAGCGGAGAGGATACCAGCCGTGGCGGGCGCCGGGCGGCACCGTCCGCAGAGCCCCCGAGAGGAGAGGATACCAGCCGTGGCGGGCGCGGCGGGCGGCACCGTCCGCAGAGCCCCGCGAGCGGAGAGGATGCCAGCCTGGCGGGCGCCGGGCGACACCGTACGCAGAGCCCCGCGGCGGCAGAGCGATACCGACCAGCAGTGTCGCACAAGGGCGCACGCCGCTCTCGTGACGGCCGGTGCTGGGTCCGGCCGCAGTCAGGAACCTCGGCTGAGGTGCGGGGGGAAGTGAGCTGCGCGCTGGCCGAGACCAGCGCTGGCACCACCGCCCGCCGTGGTCAGCTCTCGGCTCTCCGTGCACCGGCGGAGCGTACTGTCGCCGCCGTGGTCAGTTCTCAGCTCTCCGTGTGCTGGCGGAGTGGCCTGCCGCCATCCTCTCACAGCCGATGCGCAGTCGCCCGCCCCTGATTGGCGACGTGAGGCAAGGAGGTGAGACCTAATCTGTCAGCGGCGGCCGAAGCCGGACTGATGTCGGCTGACCGATCACAGATGTCCGATCGCGGCTGACCGATCACAGATCTTCGATCGCGGCTGACCGACCACAGATCTCCAATCTCTGATCGCGGTTGACCGGTCACAGATCTCCGATCGCGGCTGACCGATCACAGATGTCCGATCGCGGCTGATCGATCACAGATCTTCGATCGCGGCTGATCGATCACAGATCTTCGATCGCGGCTGCCGGCGCCGGCTGCCGTACGCTATACCACAGGGGCGCCGACAGCCGCCCATGGCTCGGCGTCGCGCGGGCCACGGCAGTAACGAAGTGCGTCTCCAGCGCACGTCACCC
>NW_023596545.1:8857142-8877476 GCF_011947565.3 Pollicipes pollicipes
CTCTGGAGCTGCCTCGCTTCTTTTCGGTGTTGCCACGCAGCTGTTGAACGGACACGTTTGCTGAATGATGTATTATAGCCACATCGATTTAGATTGGCATGATGCTTCGAGTCACTTGTCTTTTCAAGCCATTTGTGATGCGTCGTCAATTTGTCATCTATTGTTGCTGTGTGGACGAAGCCCGGCATTCTGGTGCGGGCTGACTTCACCAGAATACAGCCTGTTGATGCCTTTTGTGACGCTCGCCGGATTCCACGTGTTTAAATGACGGCGAAGGAAAGCTTATTATTTAGTCCCAGGTTCTCAGGTTCCCAATGCTCGGCACCAAAAACCACAAGTCATCAGCAGCGGGAAATATATTTTGGTTGGCTTTATAGCGATGGTATCACACCCCGTGAAACAGGGGCTGGTTTGATGGTGAACAGAATCGTTGTTTTCTGTTTGGATATTCTATACTAGAATGACCCTCACCCTCACCATGATGCCATCCGACACATGAAAATGTGATTTTAAGCTGTTCGCTTAAAATATTCAAACTTTCAGTACGTTCGGTACTGTGAAGTGTTGCTCTGAGGAACAGGAGAAAATCATTGGATGTGCTATGGCTCGAGCGTGATTGCCGCCGTCATTTCTATGCGTGTGTAATTGCGCAATTTTAATTACGCGCTCAGTTTTCTAAAGCTCTCTTCAGCTTTTCAGCCTACCTAGACACGGAGAAAGTACGCATCGCCGCGTGCCATGAAAACATATTTGAATCAGAAAGGGAAGTCTACATGAGGAGTTCGAGGTCCAGGCAGCAGCTCTTAGGGGCCCCCTTATTGCGCAGGGGCCTCATACATTTTCGCCCACGTGACGGACGGCTGAAACACCTTTCGACTATCGAAATTCGAATCACTTTCATCCAAAGACTCAAACGGGATGTTGAATTCCTAATAAATGCATCCAAAGAGGCAATCCGTTGGTCAGTGAGCCAATACACACCTCCGCGATGTAAAAACGGATTTTTCGACACGCACAGGACGATTTAGAAGTTAACACGAGCCTTGACTCTGTTGCTTATCTAAATTTTGTTTAGATGAGCTAAGTCCAGGCGACCACATTGTTTAGATGACGGGGATCTCACTTCCAAGTGATTTGAACATTCTTGAGAACATCCTGGAACAATGGGCGGGATCAAATATACGAGAAGCCGCGGTGTTACAGTGGCAGTGACATCATAGGAAATGATGCAATGCACCTGAAGCCAGCTGCCAGTTGTCATTCATCTTCAATGTCTCAACTAACAATGAATCTGAACAGCCGATTGGCTCGTTATCAATTCAAGCAGAGTTCAGCTATCAATAGAATTATCATCAATACATCGTCACTTGTTATTTACTAGTTGTGTCATGCGCACACAATTGACAAGTGAGCATTTCGGCCCAGCAGTGAATCAGTTAAACGAAGTAAACCTTGCAGGTTGGATGCACCATTATAGTGCAATCAGCAGACGTTCATGTTATCAGAACTACGGTATTAGACACACACACGATGCAGTGAACTGCCTGATCTTTCAGACCAGACTGTCGACACTTGAACGGCGAGCGACGCTTCCGGCGCGGCCCGCGCGGCGCTAGTGACGAGCGGTACCGGTGTCAGGCGCCTCTGAACTGCATACAGATGCAGTTGCATTTACATTTGATGCAGAACCAAAATGACAGAGTGCCTATGTAAACTCAGGATAAATTTTGTCACAACCGTGAAAATCGGATACGCTGTAGCATCAACCATGTCCAGCCAACATAAGCGGAGGAGCCTAAGCGAGTCATCCAGCGCTTGCAAAAAGAAACCTGCTCGGATGAATATCACATTGGTCCAAGGGGAAGAAAACCAAACGGTGCCAACCCAGTCTGCTTAGCAACGTGTCCTTATCACTCGCAACATCGAGCGAGCCTGATATATGTTTCCACTAAGAGGAAGGCAGTGATGTCCATAACGGCCACCAATGCGTTAGACTATGCCCAAAGAACAAGTCCCTGAACATCGATACGGATCACAGGAGGCACACCAGCTGACGTATTCAGATGGGGGACCTCGCTGCATACACTAACGGTTCGAGGACGGTTCGCCATACCATGCCAGCTGCTATTGAGCATCCGCAGGTAACCGGTCCTTATGCCAGCATCCTCTACACCAGAGCTAGAGGAAGCTTTAAAATAACCCCATGCTGAACTTTGCTGAACATGCACAGACTGCAGCCCCCCCCCCCCCCCCCCCCCAGCTCGAATTCGCCGTTTATCATTTGTGGAATTTCTGTTTTACGTATCTCGCTATCAGTCGAAATATACAGCTAACAGCGCACTATGTACCTCGGTCTGTAATGCGCAGCTGGACGGCTTGGTTACCTTGGAGGACTTCTTGTTTCAGGACAGTGTCACGCATCAGCGAGCTGAAATGCCCTCAAAGGGCTTCACACAAAGCACAGAGATGCAGCAACGTGTGACCAAATAGTCAACTGTGGTCCATTTCTGCAGAGCGGTATGACCGAATGCCCCTCCGCATTGCAGCTGTGCAGTGCAGCGTGGCCCAGCGTCTCGCTGCGTTACAGTTGCGGCCCAGCGTCTAGCTGCGTTACAGTTGTAACCCAGCGTCTAGCTGCGGAGTGGTCTAGCGTCTAGCTGCGTTACGGTTGTGGCTCAGCGTCTAGCTGCCGCGTGGTCCAGCGTCTAGCTGCGTTAAAGTTGCGGTCCAACGTCTAGCTGCGTTACAGTTGTAGCCCAGCGTCTAGCTGCAGAGTGGTCTAGCGTCTAGCTGCGTTACAGTTGCGGTCCAGCGTCTAGCTGCAGCGTAGCCCAGCGTCTAGCTGCGTTACAGTTGCGGCCCAGCGTCTAGCTGTAGCGTGGCCCAGCGTCTAGTTGCATTATAGTTGCGGCCCAGCATCTAGCTGCAGCATGGCCCAGCGTCTAGTTGCATTACAGCTGCGGCCCAGCGTCTGGCTACAGCGTGACCCAGACGGCCGGGTCAAGACTAGCACAGCTGTCCGACGACCGGGCGCGGCCGACGCAGGGGGAGTGGGGGGTCAGGGCGCGACCGGTTCGTCTCGGTCAGCTGACCGGGGTCACGTCCGGACGCGACCGGCACAGCTCAGCAGTGGCGCCAGGAGATGTGGCCTGCGGCATCTCCCACTGGGCTTGCTTCGGGCGGCACAGAGTGCTGCTGAGACTCGGAACTGACTGTTACCGGCCCGGACTCGGCCCCGGAGCTGAGGACTACCAGGCCAGAAGGGGCCCCAGAACTGAGGACTACCGGACAGGGCTGGGCCCCGGGACTGAGGACTACCAGACCGGAATGGGCACCGGACCTGAGGACTACCGGGTCGGACTGGGTCCCGTAACTAAGGGCTACTGGACCGGACCGGGACCCCGAACTGAGGACCTCCGAATCGGACCGTACCCGCGTGCCAAAAACGACACGTCCAGCCGTACAGCAGACTGCAAAGGTCCGACCACTGGCTCGAGGCGACGATTCCAAGAAAGCAGGACCCAAGATAGCATCGGTCCGTTGACAGCTACTGGCGCCCCTGCCAACAGTGGCATCGGCAGTCCGTTTCGAACAAAGCTTAAGAGGTATATGTAAAATTGCAGTTTTGAATACTGAGCATTCCCAGCTTACCATGCGCTTCTTCCAACCGATACTCAACGCAATGAAATTGATCACACACTCATCAATACATTTGGGCTAACAAGGTCAGGTAAGGTGTTCGTTTATGACGGCCGTCAAGGGCCGTGTTCTGCACAAACGAATGGAAAAGCAAAGAAAAGCAAAGTGTGACGAGAACCGGTGAATCTGAAGAGACCGTTAACCTACACTGCATGGTTGTCACGCGCACTGCTGTCTTGGCGGCGGAACCAGCGAAGAATCTTGGAAGCCACTTACGTCAAACCCACTCACGTCCAGTCAAAAAACTCAAATAATTCCAAACCAGCGCTCGACCTTCAGTGCGAGGCATGACCAATCACGTGCTGGTCTGAGCCGACCGGATCGTGCTCCAGCATCCACCAGCACACGCCGTTCCTCACGATCCAGAACATGTATAGCAGAACGACGACGCTCCAGTCAAACAAGGGTTCCGCGCAGCGCTGCCGGCTTATGCCACCACCGCGGAGAGACATCCCAGCCGCCCTGGTGGGCGACCCGAGTCGGTGACAGACTCTGCTCCGTCCCATGGGGTGCGTCCACATGCACGGCGTCGTGGAAAAACCACGCGGAATTCTAGGCCAACACATCGGACGCTGTCGTTTTCCTCGCCAGCCGGCATCCAGGCCGGTACGCTGTAATCCTCTACCGGTCACAGGTGGTCGCCGTGTAAATCCAATGAATGAATACAAAGGCGGAGTGTCATTCATTTGCCTGCTGCGGAGGGTTCGGTCTCCCAATCTGATAGCCAAGTCGGCTACTTCCCGAGATGCTATCGGTTTGACGGTCCGCATTTTAGCCCAGTCATGCCGCCTATGGGTGATATATTTACGCAGATACCGTCGAAAATTATGGACTAGAAGTTCTGAATGTACCTGCGGGCTGCAGGCAGCTTTTACCTTCCGTCCGTTCACCATTCCGTGAACAGCAACTCAAATCCCGCCGCGCCCAAAGACGGCATGCACCAATTACCAACTGGTGGATATCTTTGAGCTGTTACCGACACTAGTTCCGCTGGATTGTCTCTCCTCGGTGCTGCCTGCTGTTCATTTCATTAGTGTTGATCCACCGGCAGTTAACTCCAGCGCGATGCGCGCGCTTATCATTTCTGAAACATCCGCCTCCCACGTAACCCACGCGGACCTTCCTAATTGTTGTTAGCAGGATGTTGTGACAGCCGTGTCGCGTTTGGCTGATTTTGTGAACGGGCGGTCCCCTGATAGTACGTAACCTGACGTTTGGCACCACTCTGGCAGCACAGATCGCTACAGCTCACATACAAGTTATCTAGCACGGATCGACTCGGCGTGGCAACTCACTGCAATGTGCGAGGCAAGGCCAGTTATATTTTGGAGGTTTGACAATTGGTTTCCCGAGTAGCTCTGTAATTCTATGTATGATATATATATATATATATATATATATATATATATATATATATATTCACCAACAAAATACCCCAGAGAAAGGGTATTTTGAAAAAATGCACATTTTTCAAGAATATCATATTTTCATGAGCAAACCACATTTTATGCCTCCGTAACAACATTTTTCTTTGAGAAAACTGTGTGTTTGGTCAAAACCTGTATGTTATTATGCCACAGAAGGATACAATGCGCGGTCGCTTCACGAGTTAACCGAGAAAAGGGACACACTTATACCTCACCATGCGCGTCACAGTTCGCACATTTCGGCAGGAGATCCGGCCTCTTACCTCCCGTCTCTCTCCCCTTCAGTAAATTGTGCATTTTGACCGCCTTACGATCGTTGCCGCGTACGGAAAACCGGCCCATTGGGGTACCGATAGTGTATTATTAATAGTGATAGTGATTAGTGATAGTGAATAGTGATAGTGATAGTGATTAAGCTGCGCGTCTGGGAAACCAGAGGCACGGGGATTCCAGGCACAGATTCCCTGCGTTTCGCGCATTTCCTGTCGGAGCGAGGGGCAAGCGACGTCATGAAGCCTCTGCCGCTGACTGCGTCACAAAGCCACAATGACCCCTCCAAACAGATACCCACATCGACTTACTGATGACCGTTCGACAGTCACAAGAAGATGTCCTAAATAAATGTTTATAATATCTCAGGGCGCATCCGTTACTTGTTCCACGGTCGTCATCACAACCGCTTGCTGTGAAATGCGGCCGCACTTAACGAAACATGAGCGCGTGAACTAATGCACGTACGGACAAACGCTTTCCAGAGAGCACTCGGGTAAATGAGGCAATTCTAGCCTGGATGACAGCTTGCCGTTGTGTTATTCTGCTGGCTTATCAAATCAGACGCAGCAGCCCTGGTGGGCAGCGGGATTCTGCGAGGCACATGCCATCATCCAGCTTGTCGTCCCAACGCAATGTCTGCTTCCCTTCACGTGATGCACACTTAAATGGATGTGCGCTGACGCTTACCTGGGGATGTTTTTCTGCCGAACCGTACGCGTAATCTGGTGTTTCTTTTTTCCCTCCTGTCAGAGCGCTCGGCTGTTACTTCGCCGGGCGCTGTTTTACAACTCAGGCAAGGAACACGCCTCTAGAAACTGCAGAGCGCATCACTGGAAAACTATCTCGACAAGGCATTCGGACAGCCAAATCTTCCGAATCTTGACGATCGTCCCAACGCGCAGCTGGAATAAACCACCCGGTAAATCCGCTACAAAACGTTTCAGTGGAAGACGTCTAAGGGGAGTTAACGTGTCAGGATCCCCGTTTTGACAAAGAAACATATTCCGCTTCAACTTTTGTTCGTACTTTGAAAGTCGTGTGCTGAATTTTCTCACAAAACTTTATTATGCCACACGAACACACGATAAATGAAAGTTGAAGACTCCACAAACTGTAAGGTGAACAAGTACTGGCGGCTCGCTGAGCCTTATCATGACAATGCATATCATCATCGTTTGGAACGTGACTGTGTTACATATCAAGCAGGTGCTCAGATATGCGTGCACGGCAGGAGCGTCGATGTATCGTCGACGGACATAAGGTATAAACACCGTGCTCTTTTGAGGGCAAACGTAGTGCCTCGGACATCAGGACGAGCATTGAATAACGGCACCTGAAAAGCGCACTTCGTGTCGCTCGTGCAATCACTGGAATGTGTATACCGGGGCGCCCGCAAGAAAGAACAAGAAAGAACTTGAGCACATACGGCCGCCGAGCCCAGGACGAGCTTCTGTCATGATCCCAGTTTGGAGACTCATTGGCGTCGGGCCTTATTACGGAATCCGTACGGCAACCCCCGTTCGTCTATACAAACGTGCCGGGCTTTCCGCATACCGCCATCCAGTTTCATAAAGCCGGCTTCACAATAGCCGACCGGCCCGTCTCCCGGTGACAGTCAACTGATAGCCGAGCAGGGTCGGCTCGCTGCGGGCGAGATAAAAACGCGTGGGGGGACCTGCAGCCCACGCCTCTTAGGTGCCGACGCAAAGACGGCGTTCTTGCAATATTCGGGTAAGTGGTATGCGCGGCGCGCACAATCGCGCCCCCCCCCCCCCCCCTCCCCCTCCCCACACACATCCACACAGCACACACACACACACACACACACACACACACCACACACACACAACACACACACACACACACACACACACACACACACACACACACCACACGCACACAGCTGGGCTGTGCGCGAGGTCATAACTGGGCTCGGATGAAACGATTAGCGTTGGCCCCGTGAATCACGTGAGCCCGTGATGTCTCAGTCCCGCCAGCGGCTGGGGTCAACTGCGGGGACGTACGTGCCTCTGCCGATGCCCTCAAACCGCTGCGGCTGAGGCCCGACTGCGGGACGTAACAGCCTCTGGTGACGCCAGCCGTACGTCCATGCCTGCTAACATGAGAGGGAGTACTGCAGGTGACTGCAGGTGACGAAGAGTCGGTGCCCGTCAGAAGGCCAGCCTGCTCAGGCGCTGTCAGAAGGCCAGCCTGCTCAGGCGCTGTCAGAAGGCCAACCTGCTCAGGCACTGTCAGAAGGCCAACCTGCTCAGGCACTGTCAGGAGGCCACTCTGCTCTGCGCTGCTGATCGTCATCAGTCCCAACATCTTGTTTCTGAAGCTGCAGGAGCAGCAGACGTCTCGTGTGGCATGAGAACACGCATTCCCTTCTCACATCCGCGGTGGTCCGGCGCCAGTACATATTGATGCCGGCGCCAATACATATTGATGCCCGCAGCAAATGGTGGACCAGAATGGATCGTCGCATCGGGCCAGCGAATCACATTCTGTGCAAGCTATCAGATGGACCACGCTTATCAGTATTAGCTGCTTCATTCTGTGGCGGTCATCTACCACCTCACGTTGGGCCTATGTGTAGGCGTAGGCCCATGCACAGGCATCGCGACAGCGTTCGTGATCCACAACACTTGATCAGATGATCGGCTGAGGACGACGTCTGCAATAGTATATTTTGCCTTTTCCTGGTACGGACATCCACGTCTGCACCTATTGGTAACCACATCATGAATCACCTCTCACTGATATTATCCAACGTGTCCATGTTCTGCCGCCCGTTTGGGTCTGGCCGCTGTTCGTGATCAGACACATGCGAACAGCTGCCTCCCTTCGACGTGTCCGAGGACCCGTCACGACAGCATCGGTATTCACACAGACCGCTGCCGGCCCGGTCCGGGCGGTGGCGTCCGCACCAACAGTGTCACCTCGCCTACCTCCGACAGAGCCGGTGGCCAAACACCGCTGCCGGCCCGGTCCGGGCGGTGGTGTCCGCACCAACAGTGTCGCCTCGCCTACCTCCGACAGAGCCGGTGGCCAAACACCCCTACCGGCCCGGTCCGAGCGGTGGCGTCCGCACCAACAGTGTCGCCTCGCCCACCTCCGACAAAGGCGGTAGCCAGACACCCCTGCCAGCCCGGTCCGGGCGGTGGCGTCCGCACCAACAGTGTCGCCTCGCCTACCTCCGACAGAGCCGGTGGCCAAACACCCCTGCCGGTCCGGTCCGGGCCGTGACGTCCGCACCAACAGTGTCATCTCGCCTATCTCCGACAGAGCCGGTGGTCAAACACCCCTGCCGGCCCGGCCCGGGCGATGGCGTCCGCACCAACAGTGTCGCCTCGCCTACCTCCGACAGAGGCGGTGGCCAAACACCCCTGCCTGCCCGGTCGGGGCCATGACGTCCTCACCAACAGTGTCCGCTCGCTGCTTGCATAAGCAGTTGACAGCCGCAGACGGACAGTGCGTTGAAGACGGGCGCCAGGCCTCCGGTGCAGGACGGCGCCACCCGCGCGTCTCGGTGCGTGTTGGGGCTCCGTTATGGGGGGCGGTTAGGGGGGGGGGGGGGTAATTAGCAGCCGGTTCTCGGCTCGGGTTTCTCCGCAAGCGCTGGGACATACTAAGCGGGCGCTGCGCTTATGCTGGATTGGACAATGACATCAGTAACAGCGAAACCCACTTACGTCGTGTGCACCGTCGGCGGGGAAGATCATGACGCGATTCCGGGGCGATATAAATGAATGGTCTTTTTTTATTTATGAGCCGGCTGGAGCCAGAATGACGACGATGAATGAAAAAAATATGCAGCATCACGGCTGTCCCTGTCTGGTCCTGGAATCACGAGTAGGTTTGCTGGCATTCATATGCGGATCCGTGGACTGTTAGATGAATACGATAATGACGGCCTGCGGGAACGGCCAGCTGCCGCCTTAGATGTTAGTGAGCTTCATAGGCTTTTGCCTCGAGTTCCTCACGCCAGCATGAAACAATTATACAATGCGTTAACCTCATGTGTTAAGCATTAAAACCTCGATGCGCTAAAGATCGTGTGTAAAAGTATTCCCTTCATATTGAGATGAATTTGGAGTTAGATTTGAAAAGATGTGTTGAGGTAAGAAAAAGGGTGCGACCAATCAGCCAACTACTCCGCCGGTACACTAACCGTCACCGACGTTAACACACAAAAGGACGTAAGCCCAATTAACTGCAGCTCTTCGGATGGAAAGCAGAAGTTTCCAGAAATTCATGATTGATCGCCCGAGGCTGTCAGTGGATTACATAGCTACAACATTGGTGCTGATATCACGAAGCTCGAGAAATCGATAGCGCTGCACCGAAAACGACAAAAAGCATTTGCTCATTTTTTGACACAGTTCTGAGTCTGGTGGGATTCGCATTCCGATTCGGAATCCTAACTTTTCGAGACTATGACAGATTGGCAGCGCTGACTAAAAAAAGAAACTTGGGTCTCAGACTACATCTTGAATTACATTCGAGTTGAGGATGCAATGCAATCATGTTGCAAATCCTTCACTGATACCACATGCATTGATACCACATATTTTGTATTTATTGGTCCGTTTTTAAGTTTACTGACCTCGCCTGCAAGTGAATGGCTAGACTGAAGTAGATCGTCTAGTTTGCGTACGATTTGGCGCCGGCGGGCCAACACAATCATAACGGCTACCAGTATATTTGTGCAGTTGTAACAGCGATCACTTTCAAGGCGTCAAAAAAGCTATAGCTAAGTTTAGGATGCTTGTATATATATATATATATATATATATATATATGTATATATACGCACATATATATATATATATATTCGGTGACAGAGTGAAATTGGGTTTAAATCTATCTTACAACTTGTTTAATCTCATCTCTGGCATTGTGACGTCAAAATGTGGATGCCTGGGAAGTCTTTTTAGGTTCAAATTCAAGATCAACATTTATAGATTTCCACCCCGTAAGTTTTCTTGACTTTTCTGCTCTGTTATACCGGAAAAATATGTCAGGCTTATAAACTTTCATGTCAGACCTTGAACATGACTTCCGATAATTATCACTCGGAAATGCATGCAAATTAGAAAGCCTGGTTCACCATCGGGCCCGAAATCACATTAAGTTTGCAGCATTTTCAACGTAATATACACACAATAAACCACAACAAACCTCTCGTGTCTTTGGCTAGGGGTATTCCATCAGAAACCGATGAACTTTGACTCGATAGTCCAGGATTCAGACACAGCCCTAGAACTGTGATTAGATTGTCCAGGGCTCGGACTCAAACTGGAATTTGTAGACTATGGAGGCGACTAACCTCAAACCCGAATTCGTTCCACGCGATTTGACCAGGTAGAACTATGGACAGGGACTCACAAGTCCGACATCTGGACCCGGGCTTGGAATAAAACTCCGGTAGTTCCTGACCTCAGACCGGTTGGGTCAGAGTACATACTCCTCCCGAGGTGGCCGTCCGGCCCGTGACACGCGCACGGAGGCGGTCTGGCTGCGCGCCGCACCAGCTGGCACCGCATACGCCCCCGACCCCGGAGCGGCGCCACCATTGCATCGTTGCCAGCGGCCGGCCGGGCCAGGCCGTGGCGCCCCTCCAGCTGGTTTGGCGCCGCCGCCAAACGGGAGCAGCCAGCTCGGCCGGCTGACCGGCCGTCCGGTCCCCGAGGGCACCGGGCCGCAGTCCGTGCCGGCGGCACTTGGCGTGCCGGCCCAGGGCGCCGGCGGCGGACCCGAGCCGGCCAGCGACGAGACACGTCGGATTAGCGCCGACCCGGTGATGAAAGTCCCGGCGCCGGACGGGCTCAGCCGCCCCCGCGCTCGCTCCGATTGATGGGCTAACCAGTTCGGCACGGGCGCCGGCCGCTGGGACCCCTCGCGCTAAAAGACGGAGGAGGCGGTGCTGTATTATCTTCGCTCACGGTAGTGGCTGAATAAGAGACCGCGACGGCGCAGCGCTCAGTGACGTCAACAAATACCATTAGCTGCCAGGATGGCGTCACGGCGAGCGTGATCAGCTGACGAATTGACGCTGCAGCAAATGTACAACGTCCATGGGATTGACGTCGCCTCTGAGATGCTGAGGAATATCAGAGGCGAAGGCAATTCCGACTTCCGATGTGATGGTTTTGGAGACGCAAATGTCCCAGTCACGATCTCACGTTCATTGCTTCCGCTACCGGGACCAAACCGTGCTTCGCCAGATCATCTGCCTACGTGCAGCACACACGCCTTGATCCGTCCACAGGATGTTAATGCCGCCGAGCAGCCAGCCATAACCGAAAGGGAGACGAGGTCACCATCATGCGGCGGATTCCCCGGCGCGCTGAGATCGGCCCGGACCACCGGCGCCGCCGGCCGTGCCGCCTGCAGACGGCACGGCTCGTTAACGGCCGGCCGACGTCACGACGCAGACGGCCGTCGCCGCGGACGCGGCAGAGGCAGGGTCCACTGATCACCGGCTGAGTGTCGGCGGCCCGCCGTCTGTCTCGAGCGCTGCCCGGCGAGCCGGCCGGCCGCCGCTCGAACGGTCACGGTCAAGCTACTGATTGAGGGGCGGGGACGTTGATAGGGAGGCCCGGCTGGGCTTTGCCCACTCGGGGTGACGGGGTGACGGACGGAGCCTGCCCACGTCAGCCGGTCTGGGTGACAGGGACAGACTCTGCCCGGTCGGGATGCGGTCGGGGTGCCGCGCTAACGGGCTCTGGCCGGTCGGGGTGCCGCGCTGCCGGGCTCTGGCCGGTCGGGGTGCCGCGCTGCCGGGCTCTGGCCGGTCCGGGTGCCGGGCCCGGGATGCGAGACCAGGCACATACGGCGGTGTGGCCGGCGGCTCGGTCGGTTGCATTCTCCGCACCAGCCGCACCGCCGGCGGCCCGGACCAGGCTCGTGGGCCGAAGGCCAAGAGGTCGGCACCGAACGCGGAAACCAACCTGTCTGGAGACGTGGCGGGGAGATGGATCGGGTGATGTTTGGAAACCTTCGAATATTGATAGGAGACTAAACGGCTTCTGATTGTTATTGGTCGTGCCGGAAGCCACTTTCGTGGAGGGGGTCCGCAAAATAGTTGTGTTTGAACCTATTACGCCAACTGTAGGTACTATTTGTCTGTGCACTACCAGGCCAAGGGGTCGTTTATTACCGGCGTGGAGCGCAGTAAATACAAGACGGTGATTCATTTCCATACCGCGAGATTAGCATTTAAAATACCTCAACTGATAATAAATTGTGCGCCTAAAGACATTGATGTGACAGGGTGGGATATTGCCGATTGAGCACTTCTGTGGTGTTCATAGTGCTCTCGAGTTATTAGCAGAGACCTGCAATCGCACACTCTGGGGTAAGCGCCGCAAAAACTGCTCGATCGGAATGGACCCGCGCGGGCACGGCCTGACGACCCGCCCGCTTGACCTGGCACACCCGCACGAGACTTCCGCCTTTGTGTCATGCCATGCCAGTCAAACAGGGCGGACATAGCCGTGGCGTAGTCAGCTGTGTCGCTCGTCTTTTGGTGTCCACCCATCCAGCCGCGGACACGTGTAGCCACCCGCCGGCTACAGACGCCCCAGCCGCAGACAAATCCATCATTGGGCAGGACGGCATGTCGCGATCAGACTTCTCAAGGGCGTACGACGCGCCCGTGTCCGCGTGCGCATGGAGCGCTCCGGCAAGGCAGACATGTGTCTGAACACCGACAATACTCAGACATCAGTCTTCCATGCTGCATGATTGTGTGGGCGTAACACGGTGTGCCAGCGGCCCTCTGAGCAATGCAGCCAAATGGGTGTCGACGCCCTGATTTGCGAACTGCCGTGCCAGAGCCGTGTCTTTACCGGAGCAGACGCCCGGAAACAAGTAAAACTCTCACAAACTCTTTCGCGAGGAATATGGTTGCATGACTCGGAATGCGTATTCGTGGCTTCCACTTTTCAGACAATTACTTGGCCGTATGCATCTTTAGTCTTTCTTTTACGATCATCGGCCCTGTGCCCGAGAAATCCGCCTCGCCATCACTTGGGACGACGGAAGGGCCGGTAAGCTATTTGTTAACAGAATACCAGTCACGACAGTCTGGTTCGTTCGTCTGGGCAGAACCGATTCGATCATACAAGCGTCTCACCATCACTGCGGTGGACTGGTTGAGCGCGTTGTTATGCGAAACATTATATTCAGAACTCAATAGGATAACACACGCTTTTATGAGCGTAGCTCGAAATTCTACTTTATGTACCTGATTCGTTCTTAATTGGCTGCTTCCACTAACATGCCGAGCATAGGAAACAAGACTCGAGAAAATTAAATTTCCTTCAGGTACCAAGGATGGATCCAGATTTTCGTCAAGGGAGGCGCCATACTTCATTGTGGTTTTCCTGGAGCTTGGTGCCATCCCCTCACAAAAAGTTCCTGGAGTTCGGCCATTTTATCTTCAGATTCTTATTGCTTATTCAGTAAAAAATATTTAGGTGGAATGGTGCATTGACTTGAGTCCACTTTATTCCTAACTTTTATTTAATCTCCATATTGAACTTAAAGATTTCGGGCCGTTTGTGGTGCCCCTGACATTTAATGCATCTGAAAAATAAAAGCTGCAATGGACCCAAAATGAAAACTTTGGCACTCCTTCAACGTAACATTTTTGTGCCGCTTCCGGATGTGCCACCGACAGACATGCACCTTAAATGTCAAGCATGTCAAACGCAAAGCGTGTATAAAGCGCCAGTGCAACGTGTCGGTCGACTAATAGTAAATCACGACCTGAAAGACGTAAAACCCTTTCATCGTCTGCAGACAGGATCACCCGACCACAATTATTGCAAACTTCGTACGAACCAAAAGCGGATGTGTATTGTCTAACAGATGTCCCAGATTGAGTCTCAATGAACCACAAGCATGGATGACGTCGTGGCTTTTCATGCTGCATTGACCCGTGCCGTACTAAGATGACGCTGATCCACAGCGTGACGTCAGCATGCAGTGTGCATATGACGTCATTCAGTCGCTAAGGCAGGTCGATGAGCTTAGCACTGATCACATGTTTATCACATGATCACATGCTGAGCTTGGCACTGATCACACACATGGCCAGTGTCCTCAAGCTTTCCATTCTTTGTAAAAGATTAAATTGTAGAGTCGGTAAAAAATCAACGCGCCGCCGCTGTTTCCCAGAAATAAGAAATAAGCCCCTGTCTTGTCGCAACTAATTAAAACCTTCTGTAACGACGTCCAGTCCTCAGCAACCAGCCGGCTTTCTTACGATGCCCTGACCGCGACAGCCGGCAGTTGGCATTGATATTACATACCTGCACATCAGTAACTACGGAGGATAGTATCACCAGGTGACGGTACTCCAGGTCAGTATTTCAGGTCGGCATTTCTTCCCGTGCATAGCTGGGTTCTGCGTGGCAGCGGTGAAACAGCTCTTCGTTGGGGATTTGCTCCGACTGAGCCCGGTGACTTGATCAGCAGCCTGAACGACTTTTTATGTCGTTCTCCTTCTTTGCTTGACATTAGGAGCCTATTTCGCGAGACTCCACGTGTCATACAGGCCAACATCTTTGTTCAAAGTATCACGCAAACACATGAAATTGGCGGGCATCAAAGTTCCTCAGCCTTTCGTGCCTTCTTGCCATCCCAGTTCAGTACGATAAGATATTTAGTGAAACGGAACACAGTAAGTACATGCATCACCTAAAAATTTCCGTGGGTGTTTTGAAACCAACTGAAAGGTTATTTATCGACGCATGTGACTCCTGCGGTCGTTGGCATCACCCCATCTGGAGGAGACGGAGGACACTACAAGCTCGCCATGGCGCGCCGCAGCGAACCGCGCAGTGGGAGTGGGAATGCGTTTCGATATTTGCTACACTTCATGAATCTCGGCTAAAACATGGCCACCAATATGGATTGCCTTTTACCTTATTTTCTACCCATTCCGCAGTGTTCCTATCGTCTTCCTCCAACAGTGAGAAACCGCATTCCTATTCGACTTTACTTTCTCCTTCATCCTAAATTTTCTTTGCTCCAAAAATGCCTTCACTTTTCCACTTCCTACAGCTTTGCCATTTGTTATTGGCTCGGAAAAATCATCGTGTAACGCATCCCCAATCCCAGTCCGAAGTCCCGCAGCGTCCTCCCCAGGCCGTGGGAATAAAGCATGTCGACACAGCGCCACACGGCTAAGCATCCCTTCCGTCGAGTATGAGCTCCTGTCTCAAGTCTGAGTTCCACACTGGAGCAGATCGGTGCAGTGTCTGAGCTCCACACCGGGGCAGATCTGAGCAGCGTCTGGGCTACACATCGGAGCTAATCGGTGCAGTACCTGGGTCCCACACGCGTCAGTGTAGCCGGCGTGTGCGTGATGCGCCACAGACGGGCGTGGCCTGACAACAAGGGACTTGCCAAATCACCGACGAAGCCAACTTTACCGGCAGCGTCCGCAACTGACCACGTAAACGTCACCAATTTCATCCTCAAACTTCCGGGTGCCTGGAACCACGGACAGTCCCGCTCTCCATCCGGCTCATAATTTGGCGGGCCATCCGAGCAGCAATGATCCGGGGCGGACGCAGCGGAAGGGCGGGTCTGCAGCGTCCGGCGCCGCGGCTGACCGCGTGTGGTGGATGACCGTACCGCGCGTCCTCCCGTGTGGCACGGACGCGGAGGCGCCATAGGCGGTCAGGCCGGTGGGTCCCGTGACTGGTTCCGTGACTTATCGCCGCTCGCGAGGGGGCTGGGGTTCATCGAGGTCACGCCGGGTCACGCCGGGTCAACAGCGGGGGGTCGCGCGGGTCCGGCAAGGGTCAGTGGGGTGCTGGCCGGACCTTGACGCCGTCCTTGCAAGGCTGCCATTCGGCGCTGGCGGTGGCGAAGCGTCGGCAGTCAGGCGAGCGGGGGCTGGTCTGGATGCGCTAGCGCCCCGTCACCGGCCCAACTCAACGGCAACGGACCTCACCCCGGGCAGAGCGCGACGACCCGGCAGAGCAGGGGAGCTGGGAAGAGCACGGGAGCCGGGAAGAGCACCGCAGACTCGTCACGGGCCGAACCTCGGCTGCGAACTTCAACCCAGGCAGAGTACAGGAGCCCAGCAGAGCGCTAGAGCCGGGCAGAGCACGGCCGATGGCCCGGCTTGAATGAAGGCTTGGAACAATGAAGGAAAGTAAAATGTTATCGTCATGGCTCTATCTGACGTTGCATGAATAAGGTGGTGACAGAGGGTGCATTCGTAAGCTAGTTTTGCGGGGCCAGGGAGCGTCCTCCGCCTCGGCAGCTGTGTTGTCAGAGTCGTTCATTAGACCGTAAGCCTCACTCCATAACCCTCGGGCATAAAAAAGCAATCTCAGCCGCCATGTTTACCCGAGAGCGTACCTTCCATACATCAATGTCTAGTAGCCGGTTGAGCCTGCTTCTCCCCGAGCATAGAAGGCGGTGGCTCGAGGCTCAGAGAGCGGGTGAGGTGGAGCGAGGCAGTGTCTGACCTCTGGTCTCCATCGACGATCGAGCTGGCGTGAACGACATGTCACGCTCGTATCGAACTTGGGATCACATGTAACGGACGTGCCGTGGTGTCTCGAACTGTCATGGACATGCTTTGGTGTCTCGAGCTGCCCTGGACGTGCTGTGATGTCTTGATCCTGTGGTGTCTCGAGCTCAGGGATTCGGGCAAGCAGACGAACGCGACGAGCATCACCCTGCCGACCAGGGCACCGGCCCGGACCAGTCCGAGTCGACCTGCCCGGCAGCAACTCCTGACTTGCACCCCACGGGTCTGGCTTGAGGCGGCAGAGACCCTGGTAAGGAGACCGCGCAGGACAGGGTGGGTTTGGCCCGATGCACAGGTGCGTCGGCGCAGTCTGTGCGTGCGTGTGCGTGTGCTGATAACGGCACGAGTTGGCCGTGCATCACCCGGCCTTCCGTGGTAAGGTTGTCATTAATTACACCCCTAAGGCCTGTCCCCTGGGGAGGCCCTGGCTGGTCAACCGCCGCCAAGCGCAGCGAACTTTTGCACCGAATTTTGAATTGCACCTCACGGGTCTGGCTGGCCTCGGCTGGCGTTCGCTCCGCCGGGCCGCCCTGGTCCGGGTCGGCTAAACGGTATGGTCGCCAGCGGCGGTCACGCACACAAGCCATTAGGATGCCACTCGTCCTCCTCCGACAGATAGGCGTAGGGCCTCCACGCGCCAACAGATAGGCGCTGAGGAAGCGAGCAGGCGGCGCCACACACGACAGCGATACGATCTGCAGGTGGTCCGGCGAGCGGAGAGGATACCAGCCGTGGTGGGACGCCGGGCGACACCGACCGCAGAGCCCCGCGAGCGGAGAGGATACCAGCCGCAGCGGGTGCCGGGCAACACCGTCCGCAGAGCCCCGCGAGCGGAGAGGATACCAGCCGTGGTGGGACGCCGGGCGACACCGACCGCAGAGCCCCGCGAGCGGAGGATACCAGCCGTGGTGGGCGCCGGACCACACCGTCCGCAGAGCCCCGCGAGCGGAGGATACCAGCCGTGGTGGGCGCCGGACCACACCGTCCGCAGAGCCCCGCGAGCGGAGAGGATACCAGCCGTGGTGGGCGCCGGGCGACACCGTCCGCAGAGCCCCGCGAGCGGAGAGGATACCAGCCGTGGCGGGCGCCGGGCGACACCGTCCGCAGAGCCCCGCGAGCGGAGAGGATACCAGCCGTGGCGGGCGCCGGACCACACCGTCCGCAGAGTCCCGCGAGAGGAGAGGATACCAGCCGTGGCGGGCGCCGGACCACACCGTCCGCAGAGCCCCGCGAGCGGAGAGGATACCAGCCGTGGCGGGCGCCGGGCGGCACCGTCCGCAGAGCCCCGCGAGCGGAGAGGATGCCAGCCCTGGCGGGCGCCGGGCGACACCGTACGCAGAGCCCCGCGGCGGCAGAGCGATACCGACCAGCAGTGTCGCACAAGGGCGCACGCCGCTCTCGTGACGGCCGGTGCTGGGTCCGGCCGCAGTCAGGAACCTCGGCTGAGGTGCGGGGGGAAGTGAGCTGCGCGCTGGCCGAGACCAGCGCTGGCACCACCGCCCGCCGTGGTCAGCTCTCGGCTCTCCGTGCACCGGCGGAGCGTACTGTCGCCGCCGTGGTCAGTTCTCAGCTCTCCGTGTGCTGGCGGAGTGGCCTGCCGCCATCCTCTCACAGCCGATGCGCAGTCGCCCGCCCCTGATTGGCGACGTGAGGCAAGGAGGTGAGACCTAATCTGTCAGCGGCGGCCGAAGCCGGACTGATGTCGGCTGACCGATCACAGATGTCCGATCGCGGCTGACCGATCACAGATCTTCGATCGCGGCTGACCGACCACAGATCTCCAATCTCTGATCGCGGTTGACCGGTCACAGATCTCCGATCGCGGCTGACCGATCACAGATGTCCGATCGCGGCTGATCGATCACAGATCTTCGATCGCGGCTGATCGATCACAGATCTTCGATCGCGGCTGCCGGCGCCGGCTGCCGTACGCTATACCACAGGGGCGGCCGACAGCCGCCCATGGCTCGGCGTCGCGCGGGCCACGGCAGTAACGAAGTGCGTCTCCAGCGCACGTCACCCTTCCCGTCTTGGGGGTCCAGCCCGCCGGCAAGATGGTCACGCGTGCGACATGGCCACACCAGCGCTGCGCGAAACCGACCGCAATGCGTTCCTCGAAGTAGGGCAGCAATGGTCGATTGATTCTAATGGAAGACTGGTCGCAAGCTCGTTTTGCTTGCTGGTCGCGTGGTTGACTTTAATTGCTTGGGACCGCTTCTTGTTTTATGTAAGAGCTTATAAAGCTCGGAGCGAATTCCAGACAACCTTGGGACGGCGGAATGTATTTCAGCAGAAATATTTGGACGATCGTTCGCGTTATGTAACTGAAGGCCGAATAGGGTGCTGGAGGTAGACCAATCAAATCACACCATCCGCAATACTTCAAAAAATCACGGACGGAGGTGCTGAGAAAGGTCACTCTGACACAGCTGTCGGCACACAAATCTCCTTATGACCGGACATGACAACTAGGCTGAGTTCCCCTCGGCTGGAGCGGGCGTTGCCGTGTCTATCACGGGCTGAATTCCCCTGCGACTGAAGCGGTTTTTGCCACGCCAGCTACACCGAACTACCCGTCCATGTCAGAACCATAAGTAGCCTCCCCACAGTATACGTGAGCGAGTGAAATGTGTCAAGGGAAGAAACAAGCAATCCGTTGGGGTCAAAATATGTGAATATGTAAAACTACCAAACACAGGTTAATATCGCCCAAACTCAAACAGCATGGACGTCTAATACATCTTGCTTTAGTGCATCATCCGCTTGCAAACCAAGAAGTCACTCGCCAGATTGGCAAAAGGATCTCTCCCGGACCATCTGCATTACCAAGGCATGCTGAGGCGGGACTAGTTCTCAGCCGACACATTTGGCACCGGCCCTCGCAGCCCTCCATTAGCGTCAGCCGCTACGGCACGCGCCGCCGGTGGAACTAACAGCCGGCGGGTGGCTGACAGCCCCTCCCCCCCCCACACCCACTCTATCTCCCTACTATCTCTCTCTCTCTCTTCTCTCTCTCTCTCTCTCTCCTCCTCTCCCTCCTCTCTCTCTCTCTCTCTCTCCTCTCTCTCTCTCATCTCTCTCTCTCCTCTCGCTCCTGCAGCTCCTCTCTCTCCCTCTCTCTCCATCACTCTCCTCTCTCTCCCTCTAATCTCTCTCTCCTCTCATCTCTCTCTCCTCTCTCACTCTCGTCTCATCTCGTCTCTCTCTCTCTCTCCTCTCATCCCGTCTCTTCTCCTCTCTCCCTCTCTTCCCTCTCTTCTCTCTCCGTCTCTCTCTCTCTCATCTCCCTCCCCTCTCTCTCTCTCTCCTCCCTCTCTCTCTCTCTCTCCCTCCTCTCCCTCTCTCTCTCCTCTCTCTCTCTCTCCCTCCCTC
>NW_023596545.1:8877576-8915172 GCF_011947565.3 Pollicipes pollicipes
ATGGACGGGAACATTTTGTGACATGGACCTGGCTTGATACAAAATTTGAAGTAAACGAAAAAAGACGTCAGAAGAGACCCATGGTTTGTTATCAAAGCTATAAAAACACAAGTTTTCAAGCCGGAAGCGACGTTGTTTCATCATCATGTATATATCATCACTTCATGTTCGTTACACTTCATTATTTGGTCCAACGCAGTGACGTCACTTTAAAAACCTCCGGGGCATGAGTCCTCGAAGGTATATCCTAATGCTGACTTCAGCCCCCCAATGCTCCTCTGAGCCCCCTTAATGCATCAGAGCAAAGAGGGAATACGTGGCCAAACAAATACAGAGTAATATCTAACTATTGGTATGCAGTGCAGTGGGTTCATAGATAAATCACTGCAAGTATTATGTTATTTTGAACCTAGATGGCATCCTCTAGGCACTTAATGTTTTCTGGCATGCAACTTAATCATAAAGGCTAGGCTGCAAATGCTTGAACTAGTTTTTCAAATGATTAACGCCTTAACGGATTATTAAAGAAACATATCGGCTACATATGCAGCAGCTTTTGTAAGTACAGGGTGGCCGGGATATAAAGCTTATGCACGTTTTTACATAGAGTGGCAAAGCGCATTTGTCGAATGATCGTGGGTGGTGTGCTGGTCGTGCAACTACGATCAGCGACAGCGGAGGTCATCAGCAGTTTCTTACCAAGATTTTTGTTACTATGCTTTTTCTGTGAATTGCAACCCATTTTGAGCTTTTCACAAAACGGTTTTAGTTTGCATTACTTGAAATTGGAAGTCATCCTCTGCAGAAAACAATGTGGAATCTAAGAAATGCTAAACATGTTTTTACTTTAACATTGAGGGCACAAATAAAAGAGACAGACATTCAGGAAGAAATCGAGTTTTCGGGTTAGGTTAGGTCAACCTTTTAGGCGGAAGCCCCGCAAACTGAGCTGAGAAAGTGACACCCCTGGCCCCATGAGATCAAAGCCGCAAACGTGAAAAGATAAATAGGTTCATGGTGATAAACAAAACCGCTTACGAGGTAAAGCATACCAGTCAGGCCCAACGACGAATGATGTGTTTCGTCCTTGCTATCCCAATCCCCGTATTTTTCAGATTTGATCCCAGGTTGGGCCCCTTTCTCATAATGTCCGGGTTGAAAAGAGCGACTTTAGCGATATGGGTCAGTACGTACACAGGCCCGTCCACCTAGCAGCTTCTTTAGCGCCATCAAGAGCACACCGGACGGAAGTAATGCCAAATATGCAACAGCGGTTGATAAGATTAGCAAACTTCATGTCCATGCGATTAACACTGCCTATGCTAAATTTCCGCAGTGCCCTGGTTAAAGAATAGCATTGCGGTTTGAAACCGAGCTTTTCCCAACGCTCTTAAAGCCGGTCGGTCGCGTGCAATGTGTACCCGCCCCAATTCGCTGCATGTCCGGTTGCTATGATTTTGCCAGCACATGTTCAGCGACGTCAAAAGCCTTATAGGGCTGAGATAAGGAGGGCCGCTGTCAAACTCTGATGACGGACTCACGCTAAGGGCATTCAGAGGTGAGCATTGCTCGGTAGCGTGGCTGCTGGTCGAGTCAGGCTTACTGGAACGATACAAAAATGCACTCAGCTTCGTCGGCCTGGCTTGACCGTCACGCGCCCTATTCCTTCATTATTCATCGTTAAGATTTCTATCACAGTATTTTTTTCATCGCGACTTCATATAGTTATTTGGCAGCATGAAGCCTTCTTAGTCATGGGGTGCGTTTGTATATGGTTCTAAACTTTGCTTGTAAGCTGTCCTCAAGCGTACACTATTTCTGCTACATTCTCACTCGAACAAGGGATAACGTTACCCATTCGATCAGCATAGAAAATGCCAAATGAGCAGCTTGCGAAAAGATGAGCTCGTGCTGGTCGCCTGGTTCAGATCTCGACAGTTGTGCGCCCAACGACATGCCATCAGCTAATGCTGGGGGAGCAGGAAGCGGATAATCGTGTTGGAAAAATGCCCGTCGGCGTGTGCATCCGGTTTACGCCTGCGTCACAAGTGAAAATCATGGACTTGGACTTATGAATCATGCAAACATCTGGATACCAACATCTGATACCAACATTGGGCGGCGCACTTAAACCAAACCCACATGTGTAAGCGTCCCCGGTATGGTTTAACTGTAACATCTACTATGCCAGCAAGTGGGGCGTTGATTTCGGCTCATGAACGCGTGTTTCACAAGAGAGCGCCGTCACACACAAAAAAAATAACCGCCTGGTCACCGATGAACATCGGCGAGAGTGGACACAGGAAAAACATTGCTGAAATGCTGACGCTGAGTGTCAGAACTCATCGACCGTGCTTTGCGCTCCGTCTGTGTAGTCGCTCAATTACGTCATTTCGGGCGATGTACGGGTTTCGAGCGTTCCGCGTTTGTGATTCGATCTCGCGCTCGGAGATAACTTGTTTCATTGCAAGTTGTGAAAAGTGAATCTGACGCAAATATGTACACAATTTATTAAGAAAAATGACAACTCGGACCCCAGTCAACGCAAAGAAATGCGATCGAAACTCTAACGCAAAGACTCGGCAGACATGTTATACATATCGACGTAGATCAAAATTAGCCGGGGCAAAACGGCGAATACACCTGTGAGGAAAATCTGATGGCATATCGCACCGGATACGCATGAATTGCGAGCGATGGTAAAGCGGTGTGGCGTGCACCGCACACGCTGTGTAAAGGCAGGCACAAGCGGTATGGTATAAACAGTGTGCCTTTGTTTGGCAGCATGCCGTTGCAGTGTGAATACTGTGCAGTACGCAGTTCTCGCCGTGCTTATATCTGCATGTGTTCTGAAAACATGCATCACGACCGTAGTGGAACTTCAACCCAAGCCTTGAACGAGCCAGACCATCCTTGGCAACACCTGGTGTTACCGGTACCATCGCATCGGCCGGTACCACAGCAGTCAGATAATTCCCTGGCCTCACTGGACCCAGCGTAGTCGCCGATCCCATGAGGTGCAGCGCAGCAGCCGGTCTCACCAGGGCCAATGTTACAGACGGTCATACCACTCACGGTCTCACCAGGGTCAATGTTGCAGACGGTCATACCACTCACGGTCTCACCAGGGTCAATGTTGCAGACGGTTATACCACTCACGGTCTCACCAGGGCCAATGTTGCAGACGGCCATACCACTCACGGTCTCACCAGAGTCAATGTTGCAGACGGTCATACCACTTACGGTCTCACCAGAGTCAATGTTGCAGACGGCCATACCACTCACGGTCTCACCAGGGCCAATGTTGCAGACGGTCATACCACTCACGGTCTCACCAGGGCCAATGTTGCAGACGGTCATACCACTCACCAGTTCATTTCAGTACCCATTTGTGCAAACTGGAAACTGAGTTCAGCGAAGGAAGATGTTTATAGCACACCAGGTACCGCAGGATCTTTGTGGAATTAGGGGCGGGGATGGGCTAACACGCTTGTTACCTGGAACCTTTCCATACACCGCCGTAGGGTTAGTGTTAAATGCTGCATGGGCACGGAGACAGCCGCCCTCCCCATGCCCCCTTAATGTGCCGCCCTTGCTTTGGGGCCAAACTGCAGTTATTGGAGTAGAATCAGTACAATAGCAGATGCATTTAAGAAGCATAAAAACCCATAAGAAGAGGAGACCAGTCCCCACCCCACCAACCATACCAATGCCCAGATGTCCCATTTTTCTCAACTTTAGGCGTTTCCATTGTGACCTGTGACCATGGGTGGGGAGAGCACATTCCATCTTGGCAACACAGTACCAGGTCAGAATCTTGCGTTGCTGTTTGAAGAGCTTGGGTCGATATTGCTTTGTCACTCAACTTCCTATTCGGGAGCAGCGATGCAGGCAAAGGTGGGGCCCAAGGAGGTGGGTATGTTCCTGACGACCGATTTTTTTCGTTTTACACCATGTCGATGGCTTCCGACAAACAGTACAAAATGGGCTTGCAGAGAGCGCCTTTACTACCTCCCGCAGCTTATGCTCCAGCCCCCTCCCCCCTCCAGTGTTCCAATGCCTGGGAGAAACCCGTTTGTTGACGGATTGTGGGGCAGCAGGTTGAGTCATTTCCACTCTTCAGCCCCTCCCCCTTACCCCAACTCAGTTGGCGAAACTACGCCCTGGCGTGATGCATGCGAAGCTCCTGACCTTAAGAAAGTCCTGGCTGCGCATCTGTTCGGGAGGCAGGGAAAATGACGTACGGGAGAGCCAAGATCAATGGAAGGGCAGAAGAGGTACCCACCATCTCTGCAAAAACATTGACATGAGCCCCGTTGCGCTACGTGAAGATAAGGAAGGAAAATGCCCCTCCCCATACCCCGATCTTCCAAGAGGTTATGCCGGGCCTGCCCAGAACCTAATGGCTATCAAACTCAATTGGCTAGCATGCACCACTTTCAGTTTCTCTCAAATTCATGCACTGCTACCTGCAACCTGCGTTCAATTGCAAAATTGGCAGTGCAGGCTAATGTCCATCAAGATCCTAGAGCAGTTTACTAATCTGAATGCCAGTAACAAGTGCGCGATACCAGTGTACACCAGGTGGAGGCACTGATTAACTGCGAGATTTTCTGGCTTGGGTACTTATGTACTGCTTTAAAAGGGCAGAGTCGCGGAAACTATCGCGTTATAAATGACGGGCTTTGGACGCCTGCGAAAGTTCTGAAAATGACGTAGCACTAGGCTTACGGAGGTGTATGGGAAACACCGACGCGCTGATTCGCCGTTTTTCATAACGCGAGCAGATAGGGGGAGGGAGCAAACGAGACTCTCCTGGTGTTTTCAATCTAATAACAATAGGGCTTAGCGTAAAACATCAGTGGATTTGCCTTAACGAGATCTTGCGATTGGTATTAGTTTTCATGTTGTTAGGTCCATAATTGATTTCTCTATGCCACTTGAAGGAAACATTTCCGGAAAATCGCACCAGTTCACCTCTACAGTATCATAAATGCGACCCCATGCCTCGTGGCGATACAAAACATACACAGGTGGTGTGTTTCTTGCTAATTTTGGGTGCAATGGTGTACAATTAGATGCATTTTGAGTGCATGAATGAGTGAGTAAATGTAACAAATTCGACCCGTCGCGCGCCGTCCTCGGCTTCGTTGGTTGCCGTCCGCTGGCCGTGCCGGCCGCAGATCACCGTGTAATGCTCCCAAAAACTGTTACTTCTCCGAAATCAGAAAAGCTAGGAACACGGTTTTGGCTTTAAACCACGCGCAATGAATGTTGCATGCATCAGGAAAGACTGGGCCCAATTGCCTTTGATGCCAGACACGTATCCTCAAAAAAGCTTAGCGGGTGTCGCTTTGGTACCTCTGAGCTCAATCCCACCATCCACCCCTCTTATCCTCTATCTTGTTTCATCCTGCATCCTCGCGACACCCCGCTTGTCCGGGGCAGGCTGCATGCGTCAGCCACGCGTGGGCTGAGAGCTCCGTGGGAAGGGGACCCCGACCGGATACACACGTCTGTTGCTAATTTAGCGGTGGTATTGCCGCTCTAGTAACACTGAATATCTTTGCATGCAAGCCATGAGCCACGGGCCCTGACGGCCAGCATTCGACGTGGGTAGTCCATGGACCCGCCCGTTAGGTGTGTTTTTAAGAATTAGTGCCAGATCGCCGCGATTAAAGCGGATAAAGACGCTCAACCAGCTGCGCAGTCAAGGTGAATGTGCTGTCCTTTTAGCCACTTAGCGACCGCCACACTATCCGGCCCATAAGTGCGTCAGGAATGGACCCTGAATGGGCCGATCTAACCTTTTACAAAACCGGTTTCGGCTGCAACGCACTCTGACCTAAACCAGGAAAGATTTGCTCATGGAAACGACGCAGACAAAAAGCCCAGATCCTTGGGAATTATATTGATCCCGAGTGCTAGTTTCTCATAATAGCTTACAACTGGTGGTCGACCAAGATTATGTACTCTTGCCGGGCCGATGGGCAGCTCATCTCCAAGCGATGTTTTTTTTGTGAAAGCAAGCCTAAGCGAACGCTAAACATCAGTGCACCGCCGCCTGGTAACCCCATGAAAAAGAGACATTCCAACGTAGTGGTAATGGTTCAAGAACAAGACAAGAAGTCAAAACACAGAAAGTCAAAAGACAAAAAGTCCAAAGGAAACAGGCAGATCGCAAAAGCTGACCTGCCTGCAGGTTGTTACAAGTCAAAGAAGGGCAAGATGCAATGATGTGGTGACGAAATGCTGAAAAGACGGAACTGCCTGCAAGTTGCCAGCCGTCAAAACAGTGCTAGATACAGTGATATAAACTTGATTCAAGTGATGAAAAAAGGACAGAAGTCAGAGGCACAAAAGTTACATGGCGGAAAGGCAACAGCGTAAGCGCAAAACACAAAAAGTTAGCCTAAAACAATTAAGAAGGGATTAAAGTAAGATAGATGTGCCATAACACAATATGGTCAAAACGCACAGTTAGGCTGGCTGGAAGTACAGGTTTTATAAGGTTTCCGAACACCTTTTTTTCGAGCCCCTGGTCATTTGTTCGCCCAGGGCGAGGAGCGAAGGGGGGATGGAGGACCTGCTTGGCGTGGGTTTGTCGCTCTGCCACCTTGCGCACGTTCATCCGTGTTTTCGCGTTTTTAACGCAAAATGATGAGCTGATGACATGATCAAAATCCAACAGGTTAAAAAATAGAACCACAAAAAATCAAAAGGGATAATGGTCAAATGCATAAACGCAAATGGGTAAAACCAAGGGAGAAGAGTTAGATACATGCATTAAAGTAGCATGTCATGAGGACCAAAAGTCATGGTGTTAAGCCCAAATTACATAAGCAAAATGCAAACAGCAAAAAACCAAAAGTCAGAATGGGTAATAGATAGATGGAAGTAAAATTGCAGCATATCAACAAGGAAATAGCGATAATCTTGTTTTTTTCTGCTCACCACTATAAAAAACACTCAATTTGTCTTGCTTTTTCCTCCGTATGTTTTCTGTAATGTTTCCAGCACATAAAGTTGCCAAAAGGATTGAGAATGGATAGAAGGAAAGCTTGAAACACCCTATTTAGCAAAATTATATGCACTTCTATCTCGCAAATTCAACGAAACGTCAAAATGTGCTACCACGGCTTTGATTTCTCCGCTGAGGCGTTTATCAACTTTTGGAAAAATGGCCCCAGTGTTCCTTGAACATAACATTCCTTTTATCTTACGTCTAGATTTTTGCGATGTGTGTGAAAGGACCGTATGCTCAATTGGGATGTGCAGAAAGACTGCTTGAAAGGCTAACCATTTTTTTAATGTGTTGTAGAAAAGTCACCCTTTTTCAGTCTTGTCTGATGCATTCCTATGCGTCGGTTCCAAGTGTCGCCTGAAATTTTCAATTTTCCAAAAAAATTGACCACCATTGACGGTTCAGATTTTCTAATTTTGATATCTCTTCGCACGAAAATGGCGTCTGAGGACTAAAAAAAAGTTGACCGCCGTAAAAAGTATTCTGGATCACTGATTCATTGCAATGATGTGAATGTCAGCTGGACAAGACCGCCTATTTGCATGACCTCGCAAGGTTATTTTGAGTACAACGTATTTGGTAGGCTTCAGTGCTTCAGATAGGCGTCGCCAGTTGCTCCATGCGACGGGTGGCTGCCACGGACGCGGCTTCTTGTCGAACTCTCGGTGTAGCCACCGGGAGCTCGGGGTGAAAGATGTAAGCTGACAAATCTGCTGGATAAGGATGATCTCCCACCGGCTAGCCTCGACTGGTATTTCCCTTTCAGTCAAGCGGATGTTCGCACCGACAACGGGGTATAATCCCGAAAGATAATGTTAAGAGAAAAAGCGGCTGACTTTATGAAGCTCTTGGCTTCCTGATCCTGACTCATCACGTCGGTTGTCTGTTCCCTCCATCATTTATATCCACCCCGGAAAGCATCGGTGCATCCGCGTTGGGGCGTGGTTGAGTGGAAATTAGGCGCACTAGGTACCCTCTCCCTGGTCGCATTCTTCGCCATGAAAGGCGCATTGTTTGGAAACGAGATGAGATGCCTTCCCCCTCCCCCAGATAACCATGGGGCCTCCCATCCAAGCAGCTCCAACATCCAATCATATCTAAAAAGGTCAACAACACTAAAACTCATGCTGTTATTGGCACTCCAGCAATGTAAAGAAGCCGCCTTCCCGTCGCGGTTCCCTTCTGTGAGCCCGTGATGAGTCATGCAGGGATGGTGAAAAACTCGTGGCTGTTTCTAGACCGCCATCCAAGCTACCAGGAACACATTGACGCCGTGGCATCCAATTGTTCAGACATTCCGATCGCTGTCAGCCAGGCCCGTTACGTGCGTCCTGCTAACACAATGATAATCATTGTCCCTAGCCTGTCCCTAACCCTACCCTTAACAAGAGGAAGTTCACTTCCACAATATTGGTCGTCCTGGGGTGCTAAAACTGCTGTCTCATACCCACCTTAGTGTGCTTCGTTTGCTATGGTGGTGACCACTTAGCTCCAATGAAAAAGACCGCATTGGTAATCCGCGAATAACCCAAGTGTGCACGCTGCTGTTCTATCGATCACCCGTCGCTGCGTGAGCGTGCACGGAACACCCGTCGCTGCGTGAGCGTGCACGGATCGTGTGGCGTGACATAGATCGGTCGCGTGCTGAACAGGTTCTGTGCGCCGGCAGTCAGTGGTCGCAGGCACTGCGATCACATCTCACACGGTACATCTCGCAGCGCGACTGGCTGCGAGCGGCTGAATTAACTGAGTACCGTACCGTTTGCGTAATCCAGCGAGCTATCAGGACTGGCACTCCGGAGCACATCAGCAAAACCATTGATCCGGTAGCTCGCGAGCTACACGGCTACGGTATCCGAGAGCAGACCGCCTAACACAACCACGAGACCGAACTGAAACAGACACGAGCTGATTGTGTATCAGACGGGTCACTATGCTGAATTGTGTCAGTATTTATCCACATGTGCCATCATTCAATGAAGATTTGAATCATGCAATCCTTCTTAGGCGTCACTTGAAAGTTCGTGTGTGCATGTCGAGCGCAGCTCGTGCTTCGTTAGGGTTATGGCCGCCATAGGCCTCCCCACATGGGAAGCAGCACGCACGTCATTGTTTCGCACCTGATTGAGCCAATCAGCGGTCAAATGGGCGTTGCCTTTTTCTGAAATGTTACGCGTAACAAAGCGTAACCAGGGAGTGGTTGGTTTCGTTTAGGGTAACCAGAGCATTTCTGGTTATGCGGAACCAGTGCATAACCAGGAAGGAAGGGTAATGAAAATTGGCAACAAAATGCGCAACGTTGGGTGTTGATGGCCCGGAGGTTTTGGATTTTGTTTCCTGGCGCCCTCTTTTTGGTGTCAGCCTTCAGTGTTGGCGCGCAGGCGGTAACGGCCTTTCATAATTAAAAAGTGGCAGCTCTTGTGGTGAATTATGTGGACGGGAATGTCATGAAGTTTGTCAAGCAAGAGCGAGATAATCGCTCGGTGTAATCATTTAGTTTCCAGCTTACATCTTGACGTAATTTCCCCAAACACATGAATGATATGAATGAATAACCATTAACCAAAATGACCAGACCATGAATGATATGGCAGAGGCAGACCATGGTCTGCGTAGTCGTCATGGCCATGATGTCTATATATCTATATATTTTTAATTTTTGTCAAGTTTATTTTTTTAAAATATATTTAATAATATATCTTTTAACATATTATTTTTAAATATTAAAAATATATTTTAAAATATTTATATTATTACTATATCTTTTCTAAGATTAAAAACACAACTTTTGGTTCCATGATTTTTTAGCATCAGCGTCCATACTGAGCAGCTAGTGATGCATGAGTCTTAACCCCACCATCCGATCGTAAAGTTCCTATGGGAACACATGGATGACACTGCAGCTTCTGACATGTGCCCTCGCCTCTGCCTCGCTGTTTGCATAAACACCCATGACTGAGCCAATTTAGAGTCAGTTAGAATCTACAGTTGTGAGGCATTACGTTGACGACGGCCAACGATTGATGCGGAAGGCACAATTTACTGCATGTTACCCCGCGCCCGGGTGGGGGTCAATTTGGCCACGCCGAAGGTTTTTGCAAAACGATTTTCGAACGGTGCGGTGCAACCACGTCAAACTTGGCATAGCCGGAGGCAATGAAATAGCGGATCTTTTGAACTCAAAAGCTCTAATTACCTGGAAAAGTCGCTCACCTATGGTAAGTCAAGCTCAGGCTGAGGCTGTCAGCGAAGGCAATTTCTATGGCATTGTTCAATAGGGACCGCAGTAGACATTTTCCATATCTTCGATCGAACACGATCAGATCAACCCGCTATTGTTAGGAACAAGCCACCAGCCCAGTTCACAACGCCCAAGTAATATTTTTTAATCAAAACATTTTCCCGGGTTTTTGGTCACCATGACTTCCTAAGTATCAAACAAAATCACTGACCTGAAATGAGCACCAGAGACTTTTTGCTAAGAATATGGACCTAGGTTCAAGGCGGTTGCATGGGTTGGCCTGGAGGGAATTCAGATATTGTAGTGTTTCACCTCTCTACGTCACTCCGGCTCCGCGTAATCAGTTGGCACCCCGACTTGTATTGCCTTTGCGAACAGACCTTAAAGCGAACAGACCTTAAAGCGAACAAATCATGACTTCTCCAACACCCGTCCCCATTCCAGACTTCCCATCGCTCGCAGCGCGCCTGCCCGGCGTCACTGTTCGAGTGGCGCCGCAGGCTATGACCTGTGACCCCAGCCGGGGCAGTTGTCGGGACCCACCACGTGCCGCCCTGTCTGACGCGGGGCGGGCGACACACGATACTACAGATGCCAATATTAAGTTTGACCTTGTTTGATCTTATTTTACCCGAAGGTCATAATTTAAGTGTCCCAAATATGCATACAAGTGAGTTGATATGTAGAACAACCCACGCTGTGAATTCAGTGTCATAAGTGCCAAATACTGGACCCAGAAGTTATGAGAGCATGAAATATAGTTTGGGATGCTTATTGTTTCGCACCACTGTCATATGGATTACATGGAATTCGTGTTTTCGTGTTCATACAATCAAGCACTTAACGCTCCTCAGTATGAATCAAGTATTTGACTTGTGGTCATTAGAGTAAGACATCTGATACCGAGTTCATGTTCTTAGGTACTAATGCCGGCCCATGAACCGAGAGGCAAAGTGTTTTTTCAGCATTTTATCATAGCGTCATGGCGCAATAACCTGACACAACTACCGATAAGATATCTCCGAAACATGCGAAGTTAATGTATTAGCCACCTTAATGCACTAAACTAGCCGTGCCAAATTTTACCGCGCTCCAATCTATCCCTTTTCGTTTCGTGACATCAATAATGGCTAATGCATGCGGGCCCCAGCAGCCATCCGGCGAGGGCTTGGCATCAAGTAGTTGGACTAGGATCAGACACAGGGGTGCAGTCAAGCGCCCCCCCCCCCCTAGCCCGAATGTTTTGCTAATAGAGTCATAGACAGCTGCTTTGGTTTTTTATGATGCGTACTCAATAAGCAGCCCCCCTTCCAACCACCTGAAAGAAACCTCGGCTGCCATCTTGTTCACACTATTTAAAGTTCGGCGCAAATTGGCCCATGAACTGCATTCATGAGGCTGTGTGGCTCTCCGATGCGTGTGAGCTGTTTTTGTTTTTTGTGTCTGCAGCTCCTGCTCCGAAACATTGCGGTATTATCTTCTACTGACATGATTTTCGTCATATTGCACCACCAAATGCAATCAACAGCTGACTTTTTCTTTAATCTTCAGCTGGATGTTGCTTTTTTCTCGGGCCAGACAATTCTACCTTGTTGTGTAGCCTGGAACAAATAACTTTTTATAAACGATTTTGTCGGGACAGCATACTTCACACCCTTTCCTTGTAATCAAACCAGCACGCCTACGCCCACGCCCACGCCCACGCCCACGCCCACGCCCACGCCCACGCTCACGCCCACGGCCCACGGTCCACGCCCACGCACATGTATATATATATATATATATATATATATATATATATTATATTTATATCTATAGACCCATATATGTACATCTATATATACATATACACATATTTATATACAAATATGCATATATATATATATATATATATATATATATATATATATATATATATATATATATATATATATATATGTACCTTTACTACACCAAAAATATAGCTTGTAATTCACGATCAGTGCTCCGTTACAAAATAACTATGGCATTTTCTAAAGATTTAACCGAGCCCTTTGAATGAATGGGCTTCTGCGATCAGAGCTTACGTTAAGCGATGCTTGTTATGAGAGCCTGACCCCTACCATCCGGTGGCGCAATTCCAGGCAGGGGCATAATTTGGTGGCGATAGTTGCCGCAATGCCCGACACGGTCTGTCCTGCCCTCTGACGCCAAGTGACCGGCCGCAGGCCTCTGCCACCGGCCGCAGGCCATGGCTGTCAAGGGCAAACAGCGGGCGCGCAAAGCGACTCGAACTCAATCCGCCGCGGGCGGGTTCTGGAGTGTGGGCTATGCCGTCTCACTGTGTAAAAATGCCATGGCAAAATATGAGCTAATTTTGGTGCGATTATGTTTATATTAAAACAATTGGTAACTGATGATTTACATACCACAGTAGCATATGTTGTCCATTTATTGACTCAAGAAGGGGAAAACTATCATCCGTTTCAACGTCGCCAAAGTTAATCTTGTTTTTATATGCGACAACACTGTCCACCGAGATGTTATACAAAAAATGCTCTGCTTATTCCCAAATGCTTTAAAGCACGTCGTTTGTACGTCCGACCATGAAGTATTGCGTGTTGATTAACTGGTTCATCTGCATTCAAAGCTGCCTGCACTGATGCTGAAGTTATTTGCCATAACACAGCATCCGACAACGTTTTGTTCACACGCCTCATGCTAGTATCTATAGCAAGTGGGCATGACATCACCCCGATCCAAAGAAACTCACCGAAATCACCCTGCCTTCACTCGCCCATCCAGCAGCGCCACGCCTCTGACCGCGATGGCGGCCGTACACACGCGACAAATGAAACCGCGCTGTTTGAAATAGCGCATGGTCATGACCATCGCATAATCTTTAGGTAGCCCCGTGTGAAGCGCGAGCCGAAAACTGGCAATTCGGAGAGCGTGTACGTGTCACAGTGAGCTCATCTAACGGAGGCGGTCGAAGCCCAATGAAAATGCTATAAATACGTTGTAAATGGATAGCCATTGTGGGATAGATAATCGGATATTTCTTGGTAAGACCTCCACTTGTCGCGAATCCTGGTAGTCCTGTCCGTCGCAAACCCCATGGCTACGCCCATGCAAATCACTGGAGTTGTTCGCTATTGTGCTGTCTACCATGACGAACCGGCCGGAGGGTCCTCAGATAGTCTAAAAATTGCACCCCGGTAAACTGGAGCTGCCAGCCTTCGGTCTCAATTGTCCTGTTCACCGTCCAGCAGCTTGTTTCCATGGGCGTTTTTCCGCTGAATGCCAGGTAGCCACCTGTGAACTTCAGCAAGGTGTTACACATCTCGATTAGCTGGCAGAGTCCCTAAGCAATCTCGTTTTACAAGTCCATTTCATCAATCCGTTTAAGCATACTGAATCGGCTTAACATCGCCTTGAAAACATCGTTAATCACATTCATATGGCTCGACGACATGCCTGAAGTGCAACTTAATCGATACCGCTGCAGCAGGCTTAGTGGACGGCTTCGACGTTCAGACCCCGTCTCTTAGACAGCGCCCCGAAATCGGAACCGCACGCGGATGCTGCTCTTTATGGATGTTCGGTGTGGTCCATACCGTCTGCCTCTGCGCGGCACCTGCAGGCCTATTGGGCTTGAAGCCTGCTGTTGGACCCGTTGAACTGACTCCTTTTCTGTCATAAGCCTGCGAGCTATTTTCAGCAGGGATGGCACCACCGAGCGGCCAGGGAAGGTCACCGGCCAACCAGACGAGGTCACCAAGCATGTCTTGTTGCCGACCTTCAGCAGGCTCCTCGAAGGCCATGTAAAGGCCAAAGCCCATGATTAGCAACCATGATAGTGTATACAGAAGCCTGTCATGATGGAGGGAGGGGTCTGCCATGATCGAAATAAGGCGCCAGTTGCAAAAGGGCCGGATATGGTCGGGCACAGTCGTGCCGCAGGCGCGTCCCGATCATGAACAAGGGAGGACCTCAATAACATCGTGATCTTACCATCGTGGTTGAAAGCAAAAAGGCATGAAGCCAAGACTGCTCAGGTGAAGCTGCCACCACAGCAGAGTATACAGCTTAGCTACGCAGGTAAGTTTGATGGATCCATGCCGTTGTCAAACGGGAGGCATCTGTTCCTGCGAGGAGATATCCTTAGTTTCCAAGAAATGCCCTGTCGCTGAACGGGAATTTCCCGATGTTGTAAGCCTGTGGTGCGGTGGAGAGCCAGGATACGGCCGTAAGCTTTTGTCATGGCTTATAGAAGGCCCCCTGTATGCACAGTAGAGGTCTTGGATGGCCGAGATCTGTTGTGCAGCGGGTGACGGTCGTCGCAACGGATAGGGCCATGGCGATTTATAGTGGAGACACTTCTGACAATGAGGAGACCCCTGTCGTGACTAGAACCAAACTCCAACCCTGGCGGAAGAGGCCCTGGTCCTGGTCCCGGTCCCGACGGAGGTGGCCCTGGTCCTGGTCCCGGTCCCGACGGAGGTGGCCCTGGTCCTCGTTGACGGGAGACTTCAGTAAAACAAGGATCAATAACGCACGCATGTTGGGTGGTGCCAAAGGTAAAAATAAACTGACGCCTCCCTCCGTGCGTAGAGGACAAATGATGCTTATGCACATAGATCAGTCCATTTTTATCATGCTTGGACATGTCCACACTCTCTGACCTGCAAACATGCATTTCATTCATTTCAATGATAGGGCTTATTATGGACCCGTCCAGCTCACTTACGCAACACGTGCGCCTCATGGTTAGTGGCACGCAATGCGATTCCAGCAAGTTGGTTGCATCGCACGGTGGTCAGGAAGCATTGAAAAATCTGCCATTTGTATCGGCCTTCAAGTGATTTAGCACAATCGGAGGCGGCTGGCCGACTACGAATCGAGCGTACTCACGTAGAACGTAGAACGAACGTAGAACGTAGTTTCTGACGCCGTAGGCATTGCACAGAGATTTTAGCCTTGGTTGGCTTGATTAGATATTTTAGCTTTTGGCCGATGGATCTTCCTTTTTGAAGAACAGATCATTGTGAAGGATCGTGCCTGAGGCGATATGTGTCCGTATCCAGCACCGGCGCTGTCCTCGAATGTGTTGGATAAATATTATTTGTAAGCGTTGTGGGACGTTTGTAAATAGCAAAAAGTGCCGTTTGAATACACATTTGTCATAGGCATACAGTATGCATGTATTTGAAATATTTTTATTAAGCATCAGGCACATCTGCCTGCCTGCCCACATCTGCCACTGAGCTCCCGAGTTTTGCGTCAGTGTGTAGAATACGCAATGATTGTGTGTAGTCTGGGATACTTAATAACAGCACAGCAGAGTGGTACACCTTGCACACTGATCTATAATACACCTTTTACACTAATATGGGCTGTTTTCGTTAGTCGTGAAAATGCGACTGCCTGCTTTCCCTTGCTGTTTCGGGGTTGGCAGGAGAGACTTTTTCATAACTTGTGTTCGTTTGGTGGTGTTAAAGGACCAAATGAGAGCTGGTGTTTCCTTTTTTAATCGTGGAATATAAGACGCACTTGATCATGTTGTCAAACTTATTTTTAAACCGGTTGGTTTGGCTATAGCCTGGTGAAGTGTGGACCGTATTTAAAAGTCATTATCAATGTTCCAAGGAAATGTATGCTTGTCTTATCAAGTACTGCGTTACCAAGCATTTACAGCCGCATTGAGCACCGTCAGTTGTAGGGAAGCCCTTTGGGTCCGGGGAGACTTTGGTGGAGACCCACCATGTATACTGGCCTTCCCGCTCTTCAAAAGATTTATGGCGCCGCCTTTGACGCTTTCCACAGAGTTTAGATTGGCAAAGTTGATACATCAGTTGCAGAGAAAGAGAGGGCCCGAAAATGTGCTCCCACGAGCTCCAATGTGATTGAATACTTCGGGTGATGCTGGGGGATGGTGCTTGCATTTTGAGGTTTGCCGCAGCCTTCAGATTCACAACATCAGTGGAGCTGCAATTACAGGCCGGCTATGAAAGCGGGCCGCCTGCAGCACGGTGACCCTGCCTTTCACGTGCACGGGGCCGCGCTAGGCTGAAGGGCGGCGAGGTGAACAGCGCTGCGGCGTCCCTGCCGCTGTTTCGTAACGCTGCAGAAAATTTGTCTCGACACGCGCCGAGATAACCAGTGCGTGCAGCAGTTCCAAGTCGGATGCGTCCAAAAATCGCCACCTGCTGGCCTTAAACGGTGGTGGCGCCATTCTGCTCATGAATTGAAGCTGGTAAAAATGCAGTTCGTTGAAAAGTCCCCATTCGTGCAGGGCCATCAAGTGGGGGAACGTTTATCAGATGCACGCGATCTCCGGTGCATCAGCAGAGCAAGTTACAGGACGGCCAGATGCTCTGCTCGCCAAAAAATGTGGCGCTTCTATTGAATTATTCACCAGCTTGCAACACACTCATCTCAGACTGACTCTTGTTGACGTAGTGCAGCCCTCGCTTGAGGCGTGTTACCTCTCGAATGCGGTCATTTCTCTTCTGAAATGTTTTAATACAAGTCTTCAGTACGCATCTTGATCATTACTATTCACAAATGACTCCCTACACTTGCACAGCTGTGTATACTACTTCTTGACAAACTCAAAATGTCCTTTAGAAAATCAGTCTTAGTTTTAAAATGGCTGGTAAGTATGCACAAGGCACCCGCTTGCACCCAAATCCGTGAGAGCTCTTTGATTCTTGTCACTCGTATCAAGACAGAGCTGCAGTATGTCCTTTTTTGCGCAGGTAAGCATCCCCGGTGCGAATTGCACAGTCGCGCAATATTGGCAACATCCTTGCGCTACCAAAAGAACTTAGTTTAAAGACCGCCATATATTAGTAGTAGTTGAACACTTCCCTGTGGGGCTAATCTTCCTATTTCCCAATTATTCAAGCAGACAGGCGCGTTTAGTCCATCAAAATACGGCACTTGCCATAGCTCGACGTTTTTCGAGGAGGTACCTGAATGGACTGGCCATGGGCTGCGCGCGGATTGTCTTGACAAACGCGCGTTTCGGAGGTGTTTGCTTCATGGGTCCCGCTTTGGCCCCTACCAGGTATGGCAGTTTCCATGGCACCGTGCGGTGAGCTGCTTGGTGATGCTACATTTTATATTCACTGCATTATGGAAGAACGGGAGATGTGCATCGCTTAAAGGAGCATCCCACCTTTGGAACATATGTCTAGGACACGCTCTGGTGAACCTTTAGGGCTTACCATTTGTCAGACCCTCCTTTCCGGCTGGCTACGTCCACTTCTGTTAACCCTAGTTTATGTGTCACGTGATGACCCGAGGTACGGAGATCAGCGACGAGGGGTGAGGCCGGTTGGCTAATACAAGTGAGGTCACGCGGCACCTGACGTGTGGTTGGGCTCGCGTGCGGACGGCCGCGACACCATTAAAGGGAATGTTCCACATCTCAGGATATTGAAGCACGCTTCAGAAATTACGAAGTAAACTCACGAGCAGTTATTGGCATACTTCTAAGCGGAGAAGACTGCTTGAGGCAACAACATTTCTCTATCTCGTAAATATGCTTCTCCATCCGTCTTTGATTACGTCATCGCACCCTCACGACATTGGTTTATAGCAACTGGTGGCCGTTATATCTGGAAACGGTGTTCACGGGCGCCAGATATGAATGACTCGACAATTGCATTTTTCTTGGTCTTGATTTTTGCATAGCTAATGCAGTGGACAGGATTTTAATGACGCTGTTATGGCGTCATGGATGCCTGGTGACCTCGAATCAGTCTGCACGAAATAGTCTGCACACTTTCACAGGCGCATAGCTAAGAAAATGAAGAAGTTTAGGTAGCAAGAAGGGCAGGGCTGTGAACTGCGTGGTGGGGTGGATGCGTTCGAACCACTTCGGCTCTCGTTGTTTTTCCTGGGCTGGAATGACCTGCAGCCAGGGTTGTCAGTTTGCATACTTTCGAAGGGGACATAAGTCCCCAAGCTGATTTTAGCCCCCTTCATACCCTTCTGAGCCGCCCCTCCCCCATCCAAAGCACATGAGCAAAAAAAAAAGCCATGCGAGCAAAACGTTGTGGCCATTGTGTATGCAGGATTTGTCCCTAGGTGTCTTAGTCATAGGCCAGTCGTCTGATTTGACATGAATATTTCTTCCCTCAAAATGTGAGCCCTGGTCTCGCAAACAGTCCGTCTTTATTGACCTGAGGAGAATAAACGATAACAGAAGGCTGTGACACGACACCCATTCAGTCCAACAAAGGTAACGCAAAGTGGTGGAAGTAAAAAAACAACCTTCAGGTTTGTTACATGAGGAATTGTCCAAGTGAGCGGCCGTAGCCTTTGGTTCCGTGCTGAAAAGGACTTGTTGCTCATGCGCCGAGATGACCCCATTTGGGGTGCTTCAGTTCAATGAATGAATTGATGACTCTTGACTTGAACTTGAATTGACTTAAATGTTGACTCTTCTTCTGAACGTCTTCATGCAGGTATGGCGTCTGCCCCAGTCGGGATCCCAACCAGCTGCTGGCGCTGCCACCCTATCCGTTAGCGACAGCCACCCGCCTTCGGCAAGGGTAACCGAAGTAATCACACCGTGTACCAGACGAGAATCACAGCTCGTAATTCGCAGTCTTGTGAAGTTATGTTTCAGTAAGGGGTGTTTCCGCCCTCCCGGACCATCAGCCAAATTCTTTCGGAAAGAAAGAGACAATCTTCGGAACGGTTTCGAGGCCTGGAGGCCAGTATTCAAGATACTGTGACTTTCCTTTCCCCGGAATGTCTAGTGGTGCGATGTCCACACGCCACCAATTTACGACGAGCCTGTGTTCCGTCCCTCTTTGGTGGAGCCTATGTCGATGGGAATGTTTGACCTTGTCCCGACCCCGTCAAATAACGCCTGGAGTTTCCCAACACATGTGCAGCGTTCTCGTCATTGGCCGGGTGAGCAGTGAATGGGCTTCCCAGGAAAAGAATGGCACGTTTCCACATCGAAGAACAGGCTTCGGGTACTTCTTATGCGCCGGCAGTCTCGTGCGAACTCCGCTACGTACATTTACACCTGTTGGCGTCCATCCGCTAGCACTGACCCCGTGTACTGTGTGGCGACACAAATCACGCACGTGTTTGTCGGATGCTGTAAGGTGGCACACTGGCAAGGCCATCCGAACAATGGCTGTGTAGACTTACCGAGTTCTGGCCAGTGAAGCACTGTTTTCTGTTTCTCAGCAGCACTCTGGCCGCGCGAAGGCTAGTGTTTGATACCCACCACCTACGCAGTTTTACATTATGCGCCATGTATGACAGTCATCCTCCATGCACGCACCAGGTTCATTTGTGTTGGATGTGGGGCATCTCAAAGAAAGGGTACAATTTTTTTCAGGTCACACAAATCATCTTGTGTTTACTAAGACGAATACAAAAGACTCATTGGAACCGGAAAACATGGAAGCTTTACATGGACAGCAGTATATCTCAGCAAGATAGCCGCGGACGAAGGCTACTAGTTATATGAGTGACATATAACTGTGACATATGACGATTATTAGCTGTTTTCGCAATGGATTGCAATGCAAAAATAAACATAAATTGTATTTATTTTCTGACGACAGCTTTTCTTATCGATTTTCTGCTGTAAATGTCTTGTAGAAATTCAAAAAGCATGTAAGTGAAAGCATATATGCCTACAAAACTGCGGATGGCTGGCTGTAAGCAAGACCATGCCTCTATGGACAGGAGTGATGCTACCAAATCTTATCGAAACTTTTCAAAAATATTCGGTGGCATGTCTGACGCAGGTCCGACAAAACAATCTGATGCAGCTCTGCTGCGCTCTTCTTGATAGGCATGCGATGCTTATAGAGGTTACCTAAATACGGTCGACGGTGACTGATCCTTGAATCAAATGCTCATCAAAGCCCTCCTTGATCCACACGGCACCAATATTAACAATAATGGCGCATTTAGCACCCAGCAGTCTTGCCAAATCCTTATGGCTGATTACCAGGCCTGACATTTTCTTTGAATTTTAACGATCCGGAAGCATGGACTGAGGAACAAATGTCTACAAAGAGCTGTTTCATATAAGAAATATTCCTTGTCGTAAACACGACGCTTAACTATTAGATGTCAATGAAATGCATGAAAACAGTAGATTCCTTTCCAGAACGTTTAGTATATACTTAACGCTCATGGAAACATTGTAAAACTTTTTAAGAACTTGCAGCGCACTTCATCCATCGCGCAAACGGCTGTGAAATGAGAGAAACGATGGTTATCACTTTCCTTTGGCATGCAGTCCGCGTTGTTGCATGCATGTCTTCATCCTAAGAGATTTTTTCTAAAAAACAAATTGGCATGTTTTCTTGGAGACGGATGCTCTGATCGGCTCCGCAACTGCCTTCAGGTCCTGCGCTGTCCTTGGCTTCGTCTTGAAAACCTGTTCCTTCTCGTGATCCCAGAGAAAGCCGTACCGTAATGACAAAAAAATGAGACTTATCTGAGAAGCCGACGTGATGTATTTTGGTCCCTAGTACCCTGGAACTTGCGACATGTTGGTCCTTGATGGCTGTGTTCTGAACGTGCTATTTGCACGCATGGGGGTTGAGGTCTTATTAAAAATGCAGCGGACTGCTGCTTTCCACATGCCTTGTCCCTGAAAAAGTCGACCACGGGAGTCTTAAGTGTAAATCTAGCAAACCCTTCACCAAATCTATGTTGTCTCCAAACCGAGATGATGGTATGCCGACTATTGGGAACATCCAGCAGAGACTGATGATCTTGCATCTTCCGCACCCAATTTAACATACATTTCCTGGTCCAAGGATTTCGCTGCTTGGAGGGAGTGTCCCACATTTGCACGGTTTTTCAACTGAATTAGCTATCTTGAAGACCATTGGGTGCAGTTCACTGCCTTTACCATAAAAGGGAATATATAACATTTTAAGTTATTGAAGCAAGCATCGGATACGATTACATAAGCTCGCTTATTAGTGTTGGTGTACTTTTAAGTGGAAAAAGACTGTTCTAGATAAGACGCTTTATATTTTATTAACCATGCTCCCATTACGTCATTGTTTGATAACGTCATTGTACCTTGCACAACATTGAGAGCCGTTGGAGGTTCTATATAACTGGAAATCGTGCTCACGAACGCGAGATATGATCGACTCGACAGTTACATTGTTCTTGGCCTTAATCGCGGTATAGGTAATGGAATACCAGAACTTTAATAACGTTATTATGCCTTTATTGATGCCTGGCGACCTGGATATAGTCTCCCCCGAAAAGTCTGTATATTATCGCAGGCGTGTTGCTAAGAATCTAGAGGAGTTTAGGTCTTAAGGAGGGCAAGGCTGTGAACAGCACCGAATGCCCTTTTCAAGATGGCTATTCTAGAACGAAATTCAATACAAGTGTGGTACACTACCTTTAAGACCTAGGCCCCCCCCTAGTGTCTGGGCTATACGCCCGCGAAGATGTGCAGACTGCTTCGCACAGGCTATTTTAAGGTCATCCAGACACCATGATGCCGTAATAACGTCATTCAAATCCTGTCATTTCAGTGACCATGCGGCGATCAAGGCCGATAAAAATATAATTGTCGAGTCATTTATATTTGGCGTTCGTGAGCTTAACTTCCAGATGTGACGCCTGTCAATTAGCTTTCAATGAGTGTTGTGCGAGGTGCGATGACGTACCAAGCAATGACGCATTGAGGAGCATATTTACTGAACAAAAAACTACGGTCTCTGAAACAGTTTTTTTCCAATAAAATGCTACGAATATTTACAAGTGAGCTAATTTCATAACATCTCGTGTTTTTCTTCGATATATTTGCATGTGGAATATTCCCTTTAAGCTCCGTGAGATGGAGGCGTAAAACGGGAACTGCTGAACTTTGTTCGAATGTAACATTCGATCAGCTTGTTTGTTTCATGTGCTCTGGGGGTACGTTATGGGTCATTCCAGGCCAACTCAGTCAGTCGAGGACATACCACCAGCCCACATCTGGACGTACAAAACTTGGTGTGTTGGGTTGTCTCGTACACTGATGACGATACTTAAGTTTTTAGATCCCCGCACACAGCCGTTTTGTCGGTGACGTCAAAAAATGGCATGGTGATGGAATGGTGCTAAGTAAAGCGATGATACTTCCGTAACCACAGCCCATTTTTTAATCGGCAAACGGCATTACGTAGGCAATGTAATGCATAAGCAGTGATATAAGCGCAACTTGAATTATGGATACTCCTATTACCTTGTTATCCTCTGCCAACGCAATGGTTCTTTTTCCCGAGGTCGATGACACCTTCGATTCGTTATAAACTTCTGTTTTCGAAATCAACGCTCACTTCTACATCAGAACCCTTCGCTCTCAGAATTAAACAGAGGATTCGCGGTACATCCGCACAGTGCGAATACGATCATATGAGCGAACCGAGGCCAGGCTGCTCTCCCGACCGGCCGACACTGCGCACTTTGCATACAGTAGATTTTGTGGACTAGAGCAACATTCTGCACTTAAAGGCATACCATTAGCTACATGTGAGCTTTTGTCGTCATATGTGATGCTTGTCTCAACATCTTTGAATGTGGGACAATTCCTTTAACACACGCGTGGATGGCCGGTTTAATTTCCTTTGCTCGAATTGGAGTGTCAATTCGACCCTCTGATATCTAAAAATTAAGAGATCTCGAGCCACCATTGCGTAGCTTATTGCGTAGCTCAGTCCATTGCGTAGCTTAATGTTTGTGTGAAGTGATCTGTGTCAGAATTGGAGGTCCATAGATTTGACCTTTGGGTCAAATAAGGTCAAACAGGTTAAAACCCAAGATTGGTTTCAAAAATGCCCCAAGACCTCCTCATGCAGACGCCTTTGAATTTGGACGTATGTTCCAAGCAATGGTCACTCGTGTTCATATTAAGTCATTGGCATTTTATGACTTAAAGAAGTTCATGGCGACCAAAAACTTGTGTAGTTGTTTTGGTACTAATTTGAATATGCTTTAAATATCGCCCTCGTTGGTACGCCCCTAAAAATAAATGGTTGATGAGGGCAACTTTTGGTCAGCGATCTGCTCTTGCCTGTAAGAAGTCCATGGCAGATATCTGGTGCGGTCCCTATTATCAAGAAACTTGAAATGAGCGTCAGAAAAAAAAACATTAAAGCACGCTCTCCAGTAAAAAGCAGGCTGGTTTTTTACCTTGATCTGACCTCCATACGTGACTCAAGGTCAATGGGAATCGTCTTGAGTACTTAATCAAATTTTCTGCTTATCTGAGGAGCCATCTCAGAGGTGTATAGCTTCTTTAAACATTTCGTTTGTCGCATTAGATTGCACGTTTTCCTAGAGATTGCCTTCGCTGGCACTCATGGTCCGACTTTGGCCTGCTATAGATCAGCGACCTTACGAGGTACATCCAGTCTACAAATCAAAATATCTGCTATTGACTTGCTTGCGGCTAAGCAATTTCTGGTGTGGCTACACCGCGGCATTCGAAAGTTATGCTATCAAAACCTTCGGGGGAATTGACTCCATCTCGGCAACATGTTAGGCTATTAGAAATCTTAGTGCTGTAAAGTGGACTTTGTTACATCATGATGCATCATGCTACATCTTAATGTTGCATTGTGAATTCCTTCTGATGAAATTTTTAACAAAGGTATAAAATCACTTCGTTTTCTTAGCCAACGTGAACATGCAAGTATAAACTCAGCACACACTGGCTGTGCCAACCACACATACGATACACACCTTTACAGTTTACGTCATATGGTACAAAGGGTTAGGTGATAACAGCAGATACCTAATTATCACCACTTTATTGTACAACTCGTTCTACTATACTCGTAGTAAATCTTCTTAGGCAGCCGGCGACGTTTGCTGCGCTTGATAAGTGGCTGCGGCGAACGCGGACCGGTTAACACCACGAAGTCGGTCACATGGGGCGTCACAAGATAACGTTGAGAAATTGCAGTGCCACTCCGATTGGGACCAGAGTATATAAATGACACATTAACTGCTGAATCAGCACTCAAACTGTAAAGAGAACGTTGTCCAACGCAATTCCTAATGACGGAATCGTTGCATGAGGTGACCCATCATAACAGCCGGCAGAGTTTTCTCGGCAGGCTTCTAGCTGCGACTTCTTCACTACACACAGAGTATCATCGCATGGCCTGAGCTACTGCGCCCCGTCTATTGCACGCCTTCTATTCACGAAAAGTCTAACCGGGTTCGCCTCGGTTCACAGCGAACCGGTTGTAGGATTGCGGGCGCGGCGGCTGGGCGCGGCAACCGCACCGATCCAAGCACCTGCGCTCGCAGCGACGTCCAGCACGAGATTTAGTCTCCGGTAGCGAGCGGCAGTTGATGTGCTGTTGATCAGCAGGCTGGAAAGTGCCGGAGCGGTGTGGACGCAGGGAGCTAGAATCGCTTTTGAGGTAGGGTGGGAGTGAAAAATTCCATCGCAAAAAACCGTGCGAGAGTGAAAAATCAATTCACAAAAGATGGGACTTTTCAGTGACACAAATGACGTGTTCCTCATTTTCCTGGTGTTTTGAACTGAAGTAATATTTTAAACATTATTCAGTGCAGCTCACAGCCCTGCCCTTCTTAACACCTGAACCCCTCTAGTTTCTGAGTTATGCGCCCGCAAAGGTGTGCAAGCTTTTCGGAGAAACTACTTCAAGGTCACCCAGACATCCATGACGCCAATCCTGTCATTCCATTATTCATGCGGGTGATCAAGGCCAATAAACATATAATGGTCTAGTCGTTCATATCTGGCATTCGTGTGCTGGCCGTCAATTGGTTCTCAATCAATGTTGTGCAAGGTTTAATGACGTTACGAAACAATGACGCATTAAGGAGCAAATTCACCATACCAAGAAATCGTGTTGTCTAGAGCAATTTTTTCCAACTTACAGAGGTGTGCCAATAGGTATGTGTGGGTGACATATATATATATATATAATATATATATATATATATATATATATATATATATATACGCGTGCGTGTACGGTGTGTGTATGTGTGTGTGCGCATGCGTGTGTGCGTGTGTGTACGTATGTGTGTGTGGGTATGCATGTGTGTGTGGTGTGTGTGTGTGTGTGTGTGTGTGTGTGTGTGTGTGTGTGTGGTGTGTGTGTGTGTGTGTGTGTGTGTGTGTGTGTGTGTGTGTGTTTGTGTGTAGCCATGTATATGTATTTGTATATGCCAAAGTATCAGATGCTTCTTCTTAAATGTCCGTGAAGTTAGCGATTTATTCAATGATTTTTTTTCAGCGACGAGTTCCGATTTCCCTGAAAAGCGGTTATGAAGGTCAATTGTGGCATGCAAACACCAAAAATGACCCTTATTTTGCAACACCATGTGACCTTCAAGGTCAAAAGCAGGGCAAAGGACGGGGAACTCCATATCACCCAAAAATTACCGGCCGATTTTCAACTTGCAAATGTCAGAATATTCAACACAGAAAAACTAGCGTCCGTCCAAAAGTCCTGACCTATCAAGGTCACACTACATGGTCAAACACGGGCTCAAAGGACGGGGAGCCCTATATCACCCAAAAATTACCGGCTGAGTTCCACTTTACAAGGGTCGGAACATTCACCACAGGAAAGAACCAGCGCCCATCAAAAAGTCCTGACCTCTCAAGGCTCACCCTTAAAGGGCAAACGCGGGCTCAAAGGACGGGGAACACCATGTCACCCAAAATTATCGGCCGATTTTTAACTTACAGACATCAGAACATTCATCACAGAAAGAGTTAGCGTCCGTCAAAAAGTCCTGACCTCTCAAGGTCACCCTTCAAGGTCAAACGCGGGCTCAAATGACGAGCAACTCCACATCACCCAAAAATTACCAGCCGATCTTTAACTTACAAAGATCAAAGCATTCACCACAGAAAGAGCTAGCGTCCGTCAAAAGTCTTCACATTGAAGTATTCTGATGTTTGTTAGTTAAAAATAGGTCAAGAATTTTGTGGTGATATGAAATTCCCTGTCTTTTGAACTCGCGTTTGACCTTCAAGGATGACCTTGAGAGGTCATGACTTTTTGACGGACGCTAGACTCTTTCTGTGAGGAATGTTCTGATGTTTAAAAGTTAAAAATCGGCCGGTAATTTTTGGGTGATATGGAGTTCCCCGTTCTTTGAGCCCACGTTTGACCTTAAAGGGTGACTTTGAGAGGTCAGCACTTTTTGACGGACGCTAGTTCTTTCTCTGGCTAATGTTCTGATCCTTGCAGGTTAAAAAACGTTCGGTAATTTTTTGGTAATATCGAGTAACCCGTCCTTTGACCCAGCTTTTGACCTTGAAGGTCAGATGATATTGCAAAATAAGGGTCATTTTTGGTGTTCTCATGCCACAGTTGACCTTCAGAACCATTTTTCAGGGAAATCGGAACTCGTCGCTGAAAAAAATCGCGGAATAAATCGTTAACTTAACGGATTCTTCTTGAAGCCTCTTATGTTGTTAGTTTTTGATAGGTTCTCCGGAGCGTAATTGATTTAATATAACTTTATTTTAAAGCAACAAGGATCCCGTAGTCCACTGGATCACTCATCAAGTCTTCTACGGTTCTCTTTCCGTCTTTTTTGAGTATTTCATGAATACCCGTGCACGCAAATTTTTCTGCGGGTCCACTTAGACTGCGGTGCCATAATGTCGCACTTGCTCATCCCTCCGTTGTGCGAAGGCTGCTGGCCATATCCCTTGCCCAAGCGTGAAGCGTTATGCCTTCATATGTTAGCCTGTTAAGCAAGTAACTTTCCTTCATAGATCTATAGCTTTCCCGACGATTATCCTAACAGCATTCAAATGCCTGTTTCGTTGTCCAATGTCCGGTTCGCAATCTGACACCGGTCGCGTCGCATGAAGTCAGTAATCCAAGCATGGGTCGGAGTAGAGCGACTGGACATGGAATCTGGGCCGGATTCACAGCCTTTTCGTGCTGGGCTCAGGTAGCGCGGTCCGCTTCAAATGATACCTGCTCAAACCTGGGCCTTGGTCTTGTCCCGAACGGCGGTGTTGATCACCATCACAAGCAGGCTGGGCCCAGTCGCGACTCACGTGCGGATCGTTTGCCAAACGAGCACCGGGCTGCCGACGTCATGCGCAGGGAGTCGACTTAACAGCCACGGGTGACTCCCACACGGCCATTGCTGTAGAAACCACTGCATGGCTATTCTCCACGTATTTATTTCACCTATGAAATCCCGTAGCGTGCGGACATAAGTGACCAACACCAAGATTTACGTAAGGTGGCAATGGTGGGAGCGGAGATAAGACGTCATTACTAGCACTCGTGCTCGACCAGGACTAGTCACGACAACACGGCTCCGCGCCGGACTCAGCTGTTTGCCCGACCCCACGTGTGCTGCGGGACGCTCTCGGCCGGCGCCCTTCCACACATGCCCTTCTCTACGTCGGCCACAGCAAGCCTGCATAAACACATCCTATCTCCAGCATCCGCCGTCAGACCAAAACGAACTTCTCAGAGCACGACAAAGGCGCAAACTACAGAGGGCCGCTCAGCGCACGCCGCCCTCGCCTCTGGACACTTCGCCCCCGCCCAGCTTGACTCACATACGACGACCGGCCGTTCAGCACCGCGGTGTGCCACGAGCCGCGCCGGGCGGCGGCGGCACCCGAGTCCGCGGCCGCCGCCCCGCGCGTCCACGGCCGGCCACGTGACCATCAGACTGAGGTGCAGAGCGCAAACCGCGCGAGATCGCGCGCCGCCGCTTGACGATGGCTGCGGCGCCGCTGGGGCGGCCGGTACGCCCGGCGCTGCGGCGGGCCGCGGCGACCCGGCCCCGCCCGTCATCTGCCACGACGATACACTGGGCCCCGGCACCTTGCATCGGAGAACATCAATACCTGGCGGCAATGTAAATCAAACGTACATACAAAAACAACGCATCTCAGCTCATGCTGTTCCATCTCTCTCACCATTCTCACCTAGCGAATCAGTCAGGGCGGCCCATTTTTCACGCGGCACAGGCTTTTCCATTACAGCCTTTCTCATTACTGCTATAGCCATCGTTTATGCCCACGCGGTTAGCACATGGCTCGCCCTCGGTCCATGGGCACTTCAACAATGAACTGATCCGGCGCATTAACGGAACGTTCCCGTTCTGGCATAGTCCAGACACTGGCAAATTTGGCAACCCATTATAGATACACTTGATAAGTTGTTCTAACCAATTCATCACGTTTTTTTACCCCAATTCGTCCAGTCGCTCATTCATAAGCCGCAATTATATCGACTGGGAAACAACTCGCGTATGGCGACGGACGAAACGCCGTGCCTAAACGAGCCTTTCACAACATAGCACAACCATAACTCATACACACTCAGGTTCTCACAGGTCGTGGTCGTCGTAGAATGGGTCCTCGTAATCATAGTATTCCTCACAGCTGCTGTCATACATATCACCGATGTCCCAATCGTCCGGGTCCTGGGCGCTGTAGCTGTCGTCGTCGCTCCAGAGCATGTCATCTATGATGCCACGCATGTGCAGCGGCACGGTGTTGGTATCGACCAGCCGGAGATGGCCGGGCGGCGGCGGTGGCGGCAGCTCCTGCAGGTCCGTCCCTGACGGCGCACAGTGCGACCCTCGTCAGCCGCGCCGCCCCAACACGTGGTGACACAGACCGGCTGACCGAGCTCACCAGCGCCGCACACTCTCGCACCGGCTGACAGAGCTCACCAGCGCCGCACACTCTCGCCCGGCTGACAGAGCTCACCAGCGCCGCACACTCTCGCACCGGCTGACAGAGCTCACCAGCGCCGCACACTCTCGCACCGGCTGACAGAGCTCACCAGCGCCGCACACTCTCGCACCGGCTGGCAGGGCTCACCAGCGCCGCGCACTCTCGCACCGCTGAGAGACTACCAGCGCCGCACATTCTCGCACGGCTGGCGGAGACTACCAGCGCCGCACATTCTCACATCGGCTGCGGGGACTGCAAAGCAGCATCGCCGAGGCGTGCAAAGTTCGAGTCAGCGCCTCTTAACTTCGCAGTGCGTTCTTCTTCGCTAACGTTGTACGCAGTGTTTCACGTCTGCGGCGAGCGTTTTGGACGTGCGGCGTGCCGGCCACATAGCTGCCGGACTGGACATGACTTGCCCAACTTCTTTTGCTACACATTTTGCTACAGTGTGAATGACGTCAGCTGAGTGGCAATAATTCGTAGACAAAATGTGACTGCCACCCTTGCTGTACACATTTTCACAGCGGCGCGGTAATGGTTGTAGGATGGAACATAGATAGTGGTAAGAGGGAAATATCAATCATGTCTCAGCTGTCATGTGGTATTTAATCCGTGTTGTTGCGTGATGCATCCACGCAAGGAGAGCACATACTATATAACATAATGCGAGACTGAGTCTGTCTCTGGGCTGAAGATTATGACATTGTCTCCATGTACAGCGTGAGTCCCTTGACACATGGCCTGGTTCACTGAGACGAGGTACAATGGTGGAATCTCCGGTGCATTTTGGTGGTAAGACATTTAAAATTGCACACTTTTCCTTCTCTTTTGCAGTTGGAAATTGGCATCCTAGTGCTTACGGTCCGCTTCAGTACAATACAAATTCCATGGTCCGAGTACTTTGATCCCTCCTGTCTATGCAGCATCACTGGTGTTGGCTAAATAACATTATGCATTAGATGACACTGGCATAGCGTGTTATACAAACAAAATGTATAGGGGTAAAATTAATGAAAAATGACGAAGTGCAAATTGCAATTTGCTTAGCACTCGTGGCTCAATGACGGGTCATCACTTCATCACAGCGGGCTTTAGCGGGCTGGACCCCCAGCTGGCCGGGGCGGGCCGGGCTGCGGGCTGACATTTTGGAAAAGGTCGTGTCTCCAGTCTGGAGACGGAGCGAGACGGGAGCAGAGCCGGGCCAGGAACAGGGTCTGAAGGCGAGGCGAAAATGGGCCGGGCCGTGACGGTCGCGGACAGCACCGCAGTCCAGCCAGGCGGAGACGCGTGAAGAGGGCCGGCACCGGGTGTTGCCGGAGGCGGTCACGGCACCGTCGCCACCTACCGCCCACGTAGAGTGTGACGTCACGGCTGTGGGGCAGCTGGCGCGCCAGCTGGTCGACCAGCTCAGCGCCGACGCTCTCCACACAGCTGAGGTCGAGCAGGGTGAGCGCCGGACAGCCGAGCACCAGCCTGCGGGGGGAGGGGGGGGGGGGGGGGGGCAGGACGGAGTCAATCGCGCCGTCGCGCCAGTCACGGCCGCATGGCCGTACCGGCAGCGGACACACACCACACTGGCAGCGCCGCCGACGACACGGCCCACGCCAGCTGGCCGATCGGCTGACTCTCTCAGATGACTCCGTCTGATGCTCCCCACTGGGCCGCGTCAGACGGCCGCTAGCGGAACGATCACACCAACACACCGGGCACCGCTGGCTGAGATCGCACCAACACACCGGGCACCGCTGGCTGAGATCACACCAACACACCGGGCACCGCTGGCTGAGATCACACCAACACACCGGGCACCGCTGGCTGAGATCGCACCAATACACTGGGCACCGCCGGCTGAGATCACATCAACACACCGGGCACCGCTGGCTGAAATCACGCCAATACACCGGGCACCGCCGGCTGAGACCACATCAACACACCGGATACCGCTGGCCGAGATCACGCCAACACACCGGACACCACTGGCTGAGATCGCACCAACACACCGGACACCGCCGGCTGAGACCACATCAACACACCGGATACCGCTGGCCGAGATCACGCCAACACACCGGACACCGCTGGCTGAAATAACACCAGCATACTGGGGACTGTTGGATGAGATCGCACCAACACACCGGGCACCGCTGGCTGAAATAACACCAGCATACTGGGGACTGTTGGATGAGATCGCACCAACACACCGGGCACCGCTGGCTGAAATAACACCAGCATACTGGGGACTGTTGGATGAGATCGCACCAACACACCGGGCACCGGCGCCCCAGGCACCGTCCGCACAGACGGCAGCTCATCAGTCCACACTCTCACAACCGCTGCCGGCCGAGGCGGCGCATCCGGCTCCCGGACCTCGACCGTCCGTCAGGCCGGAGACCTCGGACCACACCACCTGCCCGGGCGCTGGCCGTGCGTGGCGGAGCGCTAGCACCCCCGCCCCCACCCCGGACCGGCGGCGACCACTGACCGGGTGACGCCGGCCGTCGAGAACGCGGCCGGGCCCGAGTGTCCCTCGGCCAGGTGCAGCTCGGTCAGGGCCTTCCCGTGCAGCCGGTCCAGCAACGCGTCGGAGACGGCGCGGACGTAGCTCAGGTCGAGCACGTGTAGCTCTTTGAGCCGGCGCAGCAGCGCCAGACCGTTCTCGGTGGGCAGCGAGCAGCCTGAGAACGGCGGTGGCGCGTCAAGGAGCGACGAAGACGCCGGTCGGCACTATCACATACCAGCGAGGCGCCAGGAGGGTGCAACCGCACAACACACGGCGTCACAAGAAACCACGAGGCATGCCAGGCGCGTGATTGGCTGGATACTGGGTCACATACAGTCACGTTATATACATTGCTGGGACAGGAGCAGACAACTTCAAAACAAAGCACGCGAGGTGACGACGGCAGCTCCGGCACAAACAGGCGAGGGGACGACGGCAGCTCCAGTACAAACAGGCGAGGAGACGACGGCAGCTCCAGTACAGACACGCGAGGAGACGACGGCAGCTCCGGTACAAACAGGCGAGGAGACGACGGCAGCTCCAATACAAACAGGCGAGGGGACGACGGCAGCTCCAGCACAAACAGGCGAGGTGACGACAGCAGCTCGCGTGCAAACAGGCGAGGTGACGACAGCAGCTCGCGTGCAAACACGTCACATCGCGCCGTGACCGTCTGGGCGGGGCTGGACACAGCTCGTTTGAGGCGCGCCGGCCGATGCACTGGCAGCTGTCGAATGTATGCGGACAGGCGCGGCCGGGTGCGGTGCTGCATCACTCGCGGCTGGCAACAGCGCAGTCCAAGTCGGGACAGCAGTGCGCTCATGCGGCGAGCCGTCCTGAACACGCGGCGAACGCGAGTGACTGGCCAGCTGACCAAGCAAGAATCGGCAGCAGGCTAGACTAGACTGCTAAGGTCTGTACCCACCGACCCCTCGCACTGTTCCATGGCAGCACACTCCGCCGACATAGTCCGTCGGCGCGTCGCCGACAGAGTATAGGTGGCGTGCGGTGCGTGCCGTGCCTGACCGCGGCCGGGCGCTGGGCGCGCCGCCACCCACTGACCCTGCATATGGAGCGTGTGCAGCCCGGGCGCCAGGTCGACCAGGTGCAGAAGCGTCGCATCCGTCACGCCGTCCGAGAAGCTGACGTCCAGGATTCGGAGCGCCGGCAGCCCGGCCGGCGGCAGATAAGCCTGCGGCGTCAGTGACAGGCGGCGCGCCGCCAACCGCTCCAGCTGCGCGCAGGCGGCCAGCGCCGCCGCCAGGTCGGCCGCCTCCAGCCGCACCACGCCCGACACGTCCAGCTCGCGCAGCTGCGGACAGTTCGTCAGCTGGCGCAGGCTGGCCGACGTCAGGGCGCCGCAACTCGACACGGACAGCCGCTCCATGCTGGCCGGCAGCAGCGAGAAGCAGCGGCCCGTCACGCGCCCACTCGTCTTCAGGTCGAGCGCGCGCAGACGCGGCAGGTAGCGCAACAGCACCCACACGCTCGACTCGCTGAAGTGATAGTGGGACGGCAGATGGACGAGCTCCAGCCGCGGGCAGGCCATGCACAGCTTCTTCAGGGATTCTTCGTTGATGCAGAATCCGTCCAGGTCGATTTCCTCCAGGTTGCGGCAGTGCGCGGCTGAAACGGGGCCGGTGTCAGCGGCGGCAGCGCGAGCCCGTCCACAGCGCCACCGCAGTTAGAGCCCGACCGTCCGCGACGGGGCGCAGAGCTCGGGACCTCCACCTCAGACGGAGAGCACGACCGCACTCACACCCAATCCTCTTGCGTTATGGCTCACACTGGGCCCGGCCGCCAGCCATGCTGACTCGGCGAGGGTTCCAAGACTCAGGAACCCTCGCCGAGCCACTAGACGCGCAGTCCGTGGGGTTAGGACATGTCGGCGCGCGGGGACGCACTCCCCACATCCCCCGGCAATCCCTGCCGACCGCTTACAGCCACACGCGCCAAGGACGCCGCCGACAGCAGCCGACCCACTCACAGACAATGTCGAGCGCCTTCCAGGAGCAGTGGCGCACGTTGCCACCCGTGTGCAGACGGCGCAGCGCCGGCATGCGCTGCAGCAGGCGACGCAGTAAGGGGTCCGTCAGGCGGCGCGCGTCGCCCGCCGCGAAATAGGCACGCAGGTCCAGCTCGTGCCGCGGGCCAGCAGAGAGCGCAGCGCGGCCTGCCAGCGGCGCGACACTGCCGGCCGGGGGGGGGACGTCAGCGACATGGCGCCCCGACGCCCGCCGCGACGGCGGCCTGGCGCCCCGTTTGCACATCTTATTAATGCATATGTCCGCGAGGACCGGCGCAGCCGAAAAACGCTCCAGCATCGCCGACTGGCTACTGGTCTAATGGAAATAACTGCGAAGAATTTACTAACTTATAGAGCCGCAGGAATGAGTAGTCAAACCGCTTGGCTGAATTGTCCTTGCTACGTATTGTCGGCACCAGGATCACAAGATATCCAACACCACGCATCAGTTGTACTAAGCTGTCATCGAATCTCTCTGCGGTCCGGTGCACCGCACAACAGCAGACGTGCCGCCCTCCAGGCTGGTCGCCCTCCTCCCGTCGGTCCGCCACAGACCCACCTGACTGGGCCGCCATCTGCTCCCGCACGTGCAGCAAGGAGAGAATATGCTGGAGCAGCTCGGCGGGCAGGCGGTCAATGTAGCACGGAGCGGCCGACCGGTCCGCCGCTGCCGCCGCCGCTCTCTGGAGCGGACGCGGGGCCGCGCCGCCGCGGCGCGAGGCTGCGCCGGCGACACGCGGATCTGGCGGTGCATTACGTACAGGGGTGGCGAGCCGTCGGCGGCCAGCGCCCTGCAACGGAGCGACCGTCAGCGGCGCCGGCGCGACCCGGCGCGGTCGGCCACCGCCGCGTGTACCCACCATACAGCCGCCAGCAGACCAGACCCCAGCCAGCTCGCACAGCCGTTTAACAGCACTGGGCAAGGCACAGGTCAGCTTGAGGGGTGAACTAAACACCGTCACATCGCCTGACGGGGATGCAATGCGGTCATGCGAGGGCCATCGTGCTGCTCATAACACGATGCGGGTGATGGGTGCCTACTTTTGAGCGCCTGCCTCGTCTTTGAAGGTGATAAATCCAAAGCCTCTGGATTTTCCATTCGCGTGGTTTCTCACTAGATGCACACTAGTTACTTTTCCAAACTGCTCAAACAGGTCCCACAGTCTTGACTTGGAGGCCTGCAACACAGGCGTTAGTGCTGAGAAGGGATCAACAGGCCATACCTTAAAGGAATCCGCAGTCTATTCCTGCAACAAAACTAGACTTAGAAAGCGACGAGCAAGAGTTATACAAGAATACACGATAACACAGTAAGTGCTGCTATCATATCAGCAACAACTGATAGCAGACTTGAACCCATAGCAATGCATAAAAACATATGAAAGTACACCCAAGGATCCTGACCAATGAACTTGGAATTACAGAAACGCTGTCTACGCACAAGCAAACTATCCTTGCAAAATATCAGAATTCATCACGTCCATTACAATGAGACATTACACATGACAGCAAGAACACAAGATAAATCAAAAATGATCTAACTGACCTGCCATACACCGGAAGATGCTAATATATTTATGAATATAGCTATACCAAGGATTTACTAAAAGTTAGGCACACAACTTAATTCATACATTCTTAACCGCAACATACCGGTGCATCTTCTTTACTTGTGACAAGCATCATATTATATATATATATTATATATATATATATATATATATATATATATATATATACGCGTGTTGACCAGCCAGCAGTGGTAAAGTGAAGGACAATTTGTTTTATTTTTTATCATTGTTGGTCGCGTCCTTGTTATACATGAATCACCACGCATGATATGCACCAAATAACGCCGAAAATTCAGGATCATAAGGCGCTGGTCAGGTACCTAAGCCATAACACGCTAACCTCATTACAGGGCATATGGAGGAAATGTAATGAGATCAGCTACTAAGAGCACAAACTTTAGCCAAATGATAATTAACGATAGCCGGCCCGGATCGGAGCAGTGCCAAGTTCGGCCGAAGTGCAGCTTTCCGCGATCAATCAGCGGTGACGACATCACCACACCGGCACCGCCGCTCACTCACGCTGAACGGCAGATTGCCCGCGAACACCCTCCTGGCGACGGCGGGCTCGGCGGCGCCGGCGCGCTCGTGCACCGGTGGATCACCGCCGACGGCACCCTCCTGCTCCGCCCCGGCCCGCTTGTCCTCGGCGGCATTCTCAGCGAGAGCGGCGGTGGCGGCCGCCGCGGGTCCGTCGCCCTCCACCGACAGCACCTCGTCGACGGGCGACTGGGCGGCGGCGGCGGCGGCGGCGGCACTCGGCGGCGAACGGCGCCGGAAGCTCATCGGTGAGCCGATCGAGAACCGCGCCGGCCCCTCCTGTCCGGTGACACGCCGTCAGTGAGGGAGGGGGAGCGACAGGCAGCGGGCGAGAGGGGCCGAATGTCAGGAGCGCTCACACGCAGCACCTGTCTCAGGATATGGCGCAACACACGAACATAGCGTGGCGCAAATTAATCGCTCTGCATGATCCAGCATGAATCGCCAGTGTAAGGCTGCCTTTCACCAACTGAAGTTAAGGTAAACTAACATTGGTAAGGCCATTTCTCTAGCCCCTGTCCGCGTTACTCGATCCGAGGCCCACTGCGCTGACGTCACGCCCCGAGGTCCCAGTGCACTGTCAGCTGACTGGGACCCCGCTGCGGGCCCGCCGGCCGCCGGTCGTGCATGCCTCACCTGGTCCAAGCTGAGGTCACCCAGACCGCCGAGCTCGGCCAGGCCGCCACCGATGGCAATGCCCTGCGCCTCGGTGCGGCTCAACACGGGCAGGCTGAGCTTGCGGCTCTGACCTGCAGCAGGGCGGACCCGGTCAGTATGGCGGCGGGCGGCGGCGTCAGGTCCGGCACGGCAGGACACGGCAGGGCAGGGCACGGCAGGGCGGGGCACGGCAGGGCAGGGCACGGCAGGGCACGGCACGGCAGGCGGGGCACGGCAGGACACGGTACGGCACGGCACGGGGGACGGCACGGCACGGCGGCAGGGCACGGCAGGGCAGGCACGGCAGGGCACGGCACGGCAGGCACGGCAGGGCAGGGCACGGCAGGACACGGTACGGCACGGCACGGCAGGGCAGGGCACGGCAGGACACGGTACGGCACGGCACGACAGGGCAGGGCACGGCAGGGCAGGGCAAGGCAGGGCACGGCAGGGCACGGCACGGCAGGGCAGGGCACGGCGGGGCACGGCAGGGGCACGGCAGGGCACGGCAGGGCGGGGCACGGCGGGGCAGGGCAGGGCACGGCACGGCACGGCACGGCAGGGCACGGCACGGCACGGCAGGGCAGGGCAGGCAGGGCAGGCACGGCAGGCAAGGCAGGAGGGCAGGGCAGGGCAGGGCAGGGCAGTGCAGGACAGGGCAGGGCAGGGCAGGCAAGGTAGGGCAGGGCACAACAGGATACGGCAGGACAAAGCGGGGCAGAGCACTCACCGCGCAGACGGCGCTCCGGCGCGGCGCGGCCGCAGATGACGCCGTCGCTGGCGTCGCACTGCAGAGCGTTCAGGCCCAGCTGTGAGCCAGTCAGGTGCAGCCGCGAGAGGCGCGCCGACGAGCCAAGTGCGATCCGCTGCCGGGCCGGCCGCCGCGGCAACGCCAACATGACCCGGGCGCACGGCCGCCCGCCTGCGACGCATGCCGCCCGATGTCAGCCCGACAGCCAGCCCGCCATCCTGCTGCATACAAGGCTGCTGCAACCACCGGCGTTTTGCAAATCGCCCGTCTGACCTCTATACTTTACGGATGATTGTGACCCTGGATCAGGTCAAAGACCACCAAAAACGCCAAAACCACTCGAATTGACTGCAGGCAACTGCATGTGTCGAGACCATGAGCCAGTCGGCACAAAAATTCACCAGTTCATGCACCATTGTTGATAACGTACATTTTCAAGATGGTGGCCTTGGGTCAAGTCAATAGTTACTACAATTCATCAAACTGACGAAAAACCCTTCACGGACTACCCCATGCTACAAGTCTATGGGAATGACCACCATAAAATCTTAAGCAGTTGATGCTCTATGTTCGATGTTCGATGATGCCGATT
>NW_023596545.1:8915370-8945370 GCF_011947565.3 Pollicipes pollicipes
CTCCTGGCAGCCCACCGGTGCTTCCTGGCAGTCGGCGCAGCTTCCTATGCCCAATGCCCTTCGAACACCGTGACATAGAACACGAAATGTCCTTCGAACACCGTGAGATAGGACACGAAATGCCCTTCGAACACCGTGACATAGAACACGAAAGAACATGGCGATGTAGTTGACGGCATTGGCGACCACAAAGGACAGCCCAGGCCGGTAGTCATGATCGTCCAGTATATCGGGCACCTCGGTGCTGTCGACGTCCCACATGCCAGCGGCACCCCCCTGGCCGGGACAGTGGCCCGCAGCCAGGATGGGATCCAGCCTTGTGATGCTGCTTCTGCGTCCCGTGCAGTGTCGGCATGTAGAGACGACCTGGCTGGCGTTCGGTTTGTTGTTTCGTTCACCTGAGAGAACACGAATGGGTGGTAACGAGCGGGATGTCAGAATTTGGGGGTTACTTTCTGGGCTTCTGAACACAGGAGCACTTGTTCTCAAAAAGTTGGAGTAGATCGTATGTGGATGTTTTGTTCTCAAACAAATGAAAACAGCGTGCCAAACAACTAGCACAACCTGATTTTACTCCTGTCAATGGTGTTTTAGTGGGTAGCTCATCGAGGTCACTGCTAGTAGTAAACAGTGCAGAAATGGAACTCATTACTTTAAGCATATCTTGAGCGGCCATGCATCACTGTTTCAGTGATTACGCACCGGCAAGCGAAGGCAATGTTTGTGACTTATTTTCACACAGCTGTCCCGCTATATGTTGTTCACATCAATGCTTGCCATTGAAAGCATGGAAAAGTGCTGCATGTAATACCAAACAGTAGCTTTACTGGATGCTACCTGAAACTTCTATCAATGTCATGTGTATCAACGTGCAGGAAAATGATCTAAAACCTGGTTGGCCAAATTATCTACCTGGTGATTTGGACACGTAACACGACTGATAAAACGACGTTGAAATTATTATAAAAAATATTTCTGGCTCAAGAGCGGTTCATGCACCAACAAAATCCACACTAAAACATTCACGTTCAAATGAATCAAGCAAGCCAAATTTTCAAGTGTGTCAAATAGACGTTTTAAGCGTGCAAAAATTATTTGCAATCTAAAAATTATCATCGAAACGGAGAGGAATACAGCAATGAGCAATCATTGGCAAAATGGCAACTAAGGCAAGTTGTCAGTTTTCCTCCAGGTTTTAGTCCCAACCATGCATAAGATTAAGATAATCTACAACTGTTAACCGGGATGTGGCATGCTTGTCTTGGCATTTGATAGAAGAGTGGGCTGTACGATGCGCATAGTGCCAAACTGAGTAGGTGGTGAAAGCTAGTAGTGAGTGAGCTGGCCTAAATTATTAGCAAAATGTACGACTACCAGCACCACTACTGTGATTTTTGTACAGTGGCAGACACGTTGCTTCTGCATTACGGACAGACAACAAAACATTGCCAGAATTTTGAAACAGCACTGAATGCACTGTGTGTTACAGAGACGAAGCTGCAGGCAACATAAATTGTATGTGACTTGCCACTGACGTAGTTATATAATATAGTTAGTTATATAGTATAGTTAATCGTGCAGCACAGTTAGTTATATAGTATAGTTAGTCATAAAGTATAGTTACATAAAAACACCATCCAGAAATCTGGCAGGAAGTTATTTCAACAGAAACTAGTCATTTTTTTCATTTCAACACCAGATGCCGAGCCCTCCAGCGTGCTAGGTAACTCGCACAGACGGCCCAATGTATTTACCAGGATGGCGGCAGCTTCCACGTACTGGCGGACAGCTGTTGTCCTATCTAGTCTTGTACATCTATGATTGAACACCACACGATAAACCAAATATAGAGCTCGAATTCCGAGAATTACCACTAATATCCACCCCGCTACTGAGGAAATATACAGCACTTTACAGTACGAAGTAGCAAATGACCTACGAGATCTCACATACAAATTATTTACGAATCAGTTTTTCTTTCCTTTTTCGACTCACAGCTGGGATAATATAACCCAGTTTTTCCTAAACTTGTTGGTGTTAATTGACGCGCAGGCATGGGCACACCGAAACGAGTAACGGGCACACCTAAACGAGTAACGGGCACACCTAAACGAGTAACGGGCGCACCTAAACGAGTAACGGGCACACCTAAACGAGTAACGGGCACACCTAAACGAGTAACGGGCACACCTACACGAGTAACCTGTCGTCTGAAGACGGCAATCAACTTCAAAACTCCAGAAATGGTTGCTGCATGCCAATTAATGTTCAAAAGCATCAGTGCTAAACGTCAATAGCGCCAGGATCGCAAAGAAATTCTCATTTTCCGACAGTCAATCTGTAAATACAATGTAAACTCCGTCCGCAATTTCATCGTGGCTCATAGTTTGGTTCCGCTGCTGTTGATGGTTAAGAGGCGAGAGAGTGATTCTCGTCGGTTCTCGGTAGCTCAGGGGCCCATCACGCTGGCCTCGGATAACGTAGCGACACACTCACGGCATGCCCATGGGCCTCTGATTGCATGTGCACCGCAATAACGTGACTGAAGCGCGACAAGCTCGGTTTTCAGTAAGCAAGCTTGAGCTGTACTCCATCGGATCATGAAACCATGCGTGTTCCTCTTCTTTCGACTGGATCGGATCAGATCGGGTCAGGGCGGAATGAGCAGCAGGAAGACCTTATAAGGGAGCCCTAGGGACTAGAGCGCACAAGAAAGGAATGCAGTGGTTTGCATACAATACGACAGGTGTGTAGGGACAGTGCGACTGGGCAGAGAACAGAGCAGATGTGACATGTAAGGGGCTCAGCCAGGACCTTCTTGAAAGGTGAGGGGAAACTCTGTGAGAACGCCATCGCTCCATTTCTTACTTCTATCAGGAGCCGTACATGGTGAAAAGGAAAAGTAAAAATCTATTGACCATGCCCTAGCAGTGACAGGTGTTGATCGGACTGAGCTTCACGAAACTGGACTGAACCAGACCAGACCGGAACGGACTTGATTACACCGAACTTAGCGACTGAACCGGACTGGCATTTACCAGGTCATAATGCATAGATGACTGGAACTGGCCGTAAGTGACTGCGGGAGGTATGAGAAGCCAGGACAAGGCTTGACTGAATTGTGTTCATCAAGGTTAAAAAGGGGCTTAAAACTTGATGAAATTTGAAAGGAGGATGTTGGAATGGCATATAGTTTTACAAGCAATCGCCATCATGCTTGTCCGATGTCCGCAGCGACAACGTGAAATTCATGCAAAGCGGATTTAAAGACACAGAATGGTTGGTCAGTGGCATCATCATCGGCTGGAAAAGGTAAACAAAATATACACTTTCTTGAATGCCTGGGCTGTATTCCCACTACTCACTGAGCTCTGCCGCTCCCTCCTTAGGATCTTGGTTGCGTCCATGCATGTGGATTTTAAATGAATGATGGCGACTCATCTTTTCTCACCATTATATATCAACACCTGTAGGTACTGAAGCATGACATTTGTGCGCTGGCTTTGGCATTCTTATTGCATTGTTGCAGTCTTTAGAGGGCAATCGATCAATCATTTCAACAAAAGGATCTACCGAGCACTGCAAGTGAAAACAGAGCTTTAACCAAATAGCTGAGCCAAGGTATTGTACCAGTAGCAGGAGCTGAGTTGGCCGATCATTTTCCAGGGTAAAGAAAACTGTAAAACTTTTTTAAGATGAACACTTGTAATTATGGTGAACAGGGGCAGCACTTTAGGGGACAAGAAGGTATGCTTCCGCCTCCCCCCCCCCCCCCGCTCCCAGATTTGGACAACACTTACCATCAACCCAGTCGCGGTGCATCCAAGTTTTCCCTCCCCCAACCCCCACCGCACCCCTTCCCGACCCATCTAAAGGGTCGGGTAGGTAAACTGGTATCCTAATAGGGGAATAGATAACTGTTGGGTATCTTTGACATCAAAGGTGGGCAATGAGACAGTAACATGAGTAGGTACCTACCTGCTGGCAATGTAATACGGACACTATATAGCAAATATCTGCACAACGATACACACATAAGAGCTAGTGATGATGTAGACGGATGCGTCAAGCCCATGTCAATTTTCCGTGCTGTTTTGCTGGAATGCGTGATAGCCCATTTCTAATATCTGCCTAGCTAAGATCACTCCAGACCACATTCAGAACCGAACGAGTGGACGAATCTTATCCAACCTCTAGAACTCCTCGGGCTACTTAACGCGCGAGCGGTGGGATACGCAAGGAACGAGAAACGGACGCAACAAGGCGGATGGACACTTTGGCACGCACTAGGCGACTCTTTGTGAAGGTGTCATGCCCACTCTGAAGGCGTCATTCTCAAAACTGGGTGGTTAGTTTTGCGCTCTTCAAAAGCTCCAAGGTGCTGTAGGAGTCGGCAAGAAACTTACGGGAGCCATGTAATTGGCAATTAGTCTGGTGCGACTCCCTTTGAGGATGTCGGGCGTTCAGGCTCCTATTACGGTGGTCCAGTGTAATGTGTACTCTGTGTGAAAACTGTTTCCAGCATTGGTATGCTTTTCGTAATGCTCTGCATGGTCATCGTCCCACATCTCCACTGCGCCTGCTGCTCCATGGCTCCATAAAGGAGAAGTCTAAAAGTCAAAGGGGAAAATCAAAATGACGAGAAGTCAAACGGCGAGAGGTCAAACCAGATAAAATGAAATACAGGAAGTCCGAATGGTAAACGTCAAAAGGACGGAGATAAGTTGAAGAAGCGAAAATTAGTTGAGCGGTAATTACTAAAGCGTCTCATTCGTCGCAGGTTTAATGAACCCATGCAGCACGCTAACAACTAGACAAAGAAGACCCCTTCGGCGATCTTTTTTGCTTGAAATGACACACACAGGCTAAAAACCAGGTCAGTACGGCTCTGCACCCTTTTAGAAGTGGTATTCATATACAGCGCACAGGACCATCCAGACAAGAAAATCAGTTTATCTATTGTTATAAGACGTCGGCGAACAGATATCAGCGTGAAGCGCTTTTCATGACCAATTATACGAATGTGATAAGTGTATTCACGTGCGGTATGTTATTTGAAATTGTTTGCATGCACACGTGGTGTGTGTTTAATAGAAGTAATTGGCATTCTGGCGCATTTTCTATATTTGTATGCAGAACTCTGTGTATCAAAACGAAGATGTCCTGGCCAGAACCCTGGCGTACATAGGGTTTACGAATGCATTAAGGGCTGTGGGTCCGTTCCCCGTCCAGGAGGGTGGAGGCGAGGGGAAAAGGGTAAAGCCCCGCTTCCGCTTGTCCGATGGAGTCCAGCCCAATGACGGTCTCGGAAGTGTGCGAAAGGTGCAAAGGGCTTCGGGAGCAGGAGAGCAAGAGCACTCTGCGCGATAAAAGGCGTTTTGACACGCAATGATTTCTAGTCACGCGATGCCGTAAACTTTTGAGTTAATGCAAAACTTAAGAAACAAGTACAAAAAAACACGGCACGGCTGCTCGTTGTATCCATATGGAATGCAGATTTCTCAAATGGCTGTTTTTCAGCAAAAGCAACAGATTACATTTGAGGAATTCAGATGGCTTTAACCACGGTTGTTTCATGGGAAAACGAGACATGTTCGCCCGGCAGTCACGATTCTGGCATTCAAACTCGATTAATCCCAGTTGGAGTATTTGTGACGTAGCCATGGAGACTGATTGGGGAATTCGGCGTGGGAGGAAAGCTTTGGCCTCGGAGTGCGGGTCAAAAATGATGAGCCATGACTTAATGTCCTACTGAAGGCAGGATGACCACGACCTCCGGTGTGAATAAGGAGCCCCCAGTCCGGTGAAAGGCTTATTTATTCCGGCCTCCTGGTCCTGGACAGGGGCCTTTAGGATCATGTCTCACAATAAGTGATCCTGATCCCGACCACTGGCAAATCACAACGCCCTGACCACTGGTCTGATAACGGAGGGCGCATCCTCATCCGGAATAGGGTCCTCTGATTTACCTATGGAGCCTCCGGAGTCCCTCAACAAAAAACGAGGCCTAAACCGAATCAAGGCCTGACTTATTCCAAAAGGGAGCCTCCTGATTCAGCAAAGTAGCCTCTTGATGAAAACTGCTTCCTGAACCCGATGAAGCCCCTTCTAGGCCAGCCATGGGGCCTCCTCAATATTATAATACATGTATGACTGTAAAACTTTCAGGTTGGCTAGAAGAAGACTACCATAATGGATGCGGCACATGCATGTTATTGTTCCCGCCTCTTAGCAGGAGACTTACAAATCTCAGCCTGCAAGCCTAGACACTCGACCTTATCGCAGGGCGGAGAGCACAGAGGGCGCGAGGCGCCCCAGATTGGCTCCGCAAAGGGCACCATAGCGCCCGAGTTTTTCGGAATCCAGAACCTGCCTTATTGTGGAACATCTTGAGGTTTTTATCGCTGAAGGTCTGTATTTGTATTGTGTCCTCTGGACTTCTATTCACCCATCTTGTACTGTTGCTGTTGCGATTTCTTTTTAAATGTATGCAGCTGACCCTGATCCTCTTTTACTTATTGCTGCATACTCGTTGCTGACTTATTGTGTTTGGCCTGTCGTTGCGGATTTCATCTGTGTGACATTTTATCTTTTAAAATTGTTTTTTATTCATGCTCTTAGCCCTGGTCCGTCTTAACCTACATCCCGTTTGACCTTTTGCTTATTTTACCTTTAGCCCTCTCCATATCCCTAGTTTTGCCCTTTTTGCTTATTTTGCTCATTTGACGTTAAGTCCCTTTAACAGTCGCGTCCTGAGATATTTCGCGTTCTGCTCTTTGTCCTTGAGCTTTTGACCTTTGACTTATTTATCCAGTTACCCCGTCCTAGTGCTCAGCTGTTGACAGGCCGCGCCGCTCTTCCTCGTGGCCGTCTCGGCGTCGCGCGTCGCACCGGTCGGCTACGTGACCTCCCACCAGCCCCTGCCGCGAGCGGCAGAGGCCGCCGCCGCCGCCCGGCCGCCGCGCCGCCGCCGCTCGCGCCGCGTTAGCAACCGGACGGCGGAGACACGGATGAGGGCCGTGCCGTCAGATAGCTGAGTTTGGGCGAGCGGCAGCGCAGCGGCGGGGCCGGCCAGCGGGGCGCCGCACGTGAGTAGGCTCGGTCGGCCTCGCCGGGCAGGGAGCCTTCGCGCCGGCCGGCCCGCCGCCCCCGCGCCTCACGCTCGGAGGTTGTATGCCGAGACGGGGAGTGACGAGCCAGGACGACCAGTGCGGTCGGCGTAATCGCATTAGGTTTGGGGTACCCAAGACCTGCTGCTTTGCTGAGGTACGGCAACAACGGTAGCGGCCGGGGCCAGGTATGTTCCGTGCAAGCTGTGCTTGCGGCAACATGAGAAACACGTGCTGTGTTGTGTTGATTGCTTCCGGGAATGGTGTGCGAACTATTTGGCGTCAAGGCTGAGCCGATCAAAAGGAGAAATGAATAGAAAACTCTGGAAGTAAGCCGCCTCAGGATGCGCTCATCCAGTAGAAAGGCGACTTCACTTATGGTAACTTTATAAGCAGTTGCATTTCTTGTTGCATTTCTAATTTTGTATTTTGCAGTGGCATCTAATGATATTTTCAGTTCAGCCTGGAATACATTAGGCGTTGTTTCATTTATTTTGTTATGCTGGTTTTATTTACTTCATTTTCAACGGGATATTGTATCACATTTATATCTATCGATCAATTTTTACTATATTCGATCCGGTCTTATGAATTGATGACAACTGAGCCTTCTCTGGTAATGCTCGCCTGGGATGCTCAGCGCCGGGCAGGGACAGGTACAGATAAGAAGCACGGATGAGGTTCGGGCATAGGCCACAGCAGCCTGTTATCGATACACAACAAATGACGGAATGAACGAACAGAGGAGAACAATATTTGATGAACATCCTACGCTTCCCTGCCGAGCCCTGTCAAGGCTTCTGGGGCTTCATCGGTTCGGCTGCGACCAAGACTGCCTTATCACCGAATGCAAATGGGCGTGTGTCCATGCAGAGTTCGCACATAACCTGAAACAGTTGTACCCACAAACGAAACACTAAACTACACAGCGCAGTAAAACAAGTTGTGATGGTATCAAGGCGTTCAGTTGTGTATAATTCTGTTGGCAGAACACGGCGCCGATCCTGTGAGGGTGAAGACAGCTTTGAGCATGGCAGGACAGACATCTGTCGTTATAATGGCGGAAGACACCGGTACCTACATCACCAGGTGGGAACCAGGAACCAGGAACCAGGAACCAGTCTGGGCCCAGAATAGCAATACGTCATGTGTAGTGCTAGCTTGCAGCAGAATCTCGATAACACTACACGCAGCACTGTCCTCTCCAGTCGTGCTGCAGCAGGATTTTAGCAACATCATCGCCTTTTTGGCTATATTTTTCAAATTAACTTACCTAATGGCCTGCTTGAATAATTTTCCCGGATCACAGATATGCCTTGACAAGCAAGACTTCTGTGCCCCTTACCGCCGACGTCCACACGAATAGCCTAAGCCGTACAAATCCGTTCTCCGCTGCACACTGTCCTTACCTTTCCACCTCCTCCCCCCCCCCCCCCCTGAAGAGTACCCTTTGTTTACTTACTCATCTGTTTAAGTGTTTACATCTTATCAAAAGTAGTTGGCTCCACATAAATTGCATGGTTTTTAAACCAAACACAATTTAATCTACCGATAACAATACATCCACTTTAGTAACTGGATGTTTTGTCCATATAGTATGAATCAACGCATCAACATCTCCGCAATGTACGTGTGTTGTCAAACCGGCGTTCGTGACTACACAATCCTTCAAATGCAAACGGTATCTACACGGTGCCAGCAGCATATCTAAGACGGCCCACACATGGCCATGTCGTTTCACTCATGGATTGAGTATGACGTGCTTCGTTATCGAAGCGATCTGTGAAAAATGGGCATGCCCATCTTACCCACCCGGCGGATAGACAGAACGTTTGCTCTTCACTGGGTTTACCGAGCACCGCATTGCTTTCCTAGAAGGCCATCTTGAAAAGTCGGCAATCGCAAGCATTGCTTGACTTCTGTTAAGGAGGCAATTCCCACTTCGGCTGACGTCACCGCTGTGGCAAGAGCACTAGGAAGCGGAAGCTAATTGAATCGCAGGCCATGGAGCAATTTAAACCTTCCCTGAACAAAAATACAGGTTTTGAGTGGAGGCCGGTCTTGGAAAGCAGCGTTAAACTCAGGAACAGAAACAAACCTAAGTGGGTCGCGACAACTTGAAATGAGTTCCGTGAGCCCGGCTGATTGTGGATCCGTCAGATAAGGCTGCTGCGTGCCTGGGCTTTCTGAGAGTAGTATATGTGTCTGTCCCGTTGTGCCTGTGTTCACCTGCCCATCGGATAGTTGGCAAGAGATGCATCTGCACTATGACGTTTGTAAGCAATGTGAAAGCTGGATGTGTGTATAACTTGTATCTACGCAGGTTTTTTTAGAACATCTCTGTCATTTTGGTACCGGAATGATTGCAGCAGGATTTTTTCCTACGTGTATTGCATCTTGAAAACTTTTTAATCTCCAAATAATCCATCACCTGGAGAAGAACCGATAGGGTGGTCTGAACACTTGTGGAGAAAGCTTTACATTTTCTTCTTAACACGTGTAGTGAAGGGCCTCTGAAAATTTCGCGCAGCGGAGGAAGGGTGCGGATCTCGCCCCCCCCCCCCCCAACCATCTCCAGAAACCGAAAGAGGTAGAGTAAGTTAACTCCCAGAGTGGGTAATTTCTGCAGGGAGCGCCGTTGCGTAAAACCACAGTGACCCTAGGTCAATATCTTCACAGTCAAATGGCATCAAACATGTCAAATGTATTTTGCATGGTTTAGCTTGCCACCTTTGCGAATCTCTGCGCATTTGCTTATACGTACTGAAATGGGACTAAGGTGTTGCTTGTGATATGATATACCATCAAATAAAATGTAGCACATGACCCTACCCACTCCGAGTGGGGTTATCGGCCGCCTTATTGGCTGACCGGCCGGACGGCTGGGCGCCGTCGATTTTCTGAAGAAACTGCTGAATTGCACAACAATAATGAATGAAGTTTGCAAACGCTTCGCTTCATAGGAGTAAAAGACACGGACTGTCAGTACATCTGGGAATAACTCAGCAAAATGACATGACTCAAATATCAGTATTTATGTTTATAGCAACCATGCAATTGACCTGGATTATCCCATTGACCCATTATGAATTCGACCTGAATTGACACCGGTGGCCCAACATGACCTTTAGCGTTATAGCGTATAGTATTATCGACCAAGAAAGTTGCCAGCGTTGTCAGGGACACATTCCACCGCTGCAACCGTACCGGGAGCGCATCAGAGCTCATTCTCACACTCGGACGCTGGCTATGTCACCGACTTTGTCAGCCTGTTACTTCACGATTTTCGGTCGACTTTCGTCTCCCATGCTTTAAACAACGTACTAGGCTTTTTATTTCGAGGTAGGTCAAAAATACACATGTGCCCATTCACTCCGGAGATGTTTACGAAGAAACGGGAGGCGTTGGCGGATTTTGCCCCTCCCCTCCACTGAGGGTGTTAACATAGCGCGAAAAACTCCAAAACATATAGCGTCTTAAAAATCAATATGAGATTATGCACCACTACACGGCAGTAAATGTCTTTATTCATTTTCGGTAAAATGCGGCATTTTAGGTTGGTTTCGAACCGACATCTTTGGTAGAGGGGGGGGGGGGGGCGGGGAGAGAGCCTTCGGGGTAACCCCGTCTCTCAGGCTGGGGCACCAATCAGGGAAGGGGAAGGGGATCAAAATGACATTTGCAGGAGACCAGCTGACCTGAAAGTGACATTTTGAATGGAGAGACGTCAGAAATGTGCTTTCTAATCGGCAAAATTTGAAGAATTTGTATGGTGTGGAAGTTAGAAAGGACGTGTCCTCTCCCTCCCCAAAATTCACACCCATGACTGTGCGTGCAGCCATTCCGGCACATGTGAAAACACCACTAGTGTAGGCGAAAATCTGCTACAAAGCTACCAAATGAGAGAAGTTTTCTCGCTAAGCTGCTAGGCCTTCAAAACACTAAACGCAAACATCATGCGGCGCTGCGGTTGCGCGACGGGGTGGCAGCCAAGGCTCTATAATAACAGCGCAACAGCGGGTGGCAGCTTAGTCGTTTAAGTTCTTGAAGTCAGCTAAAAGATCAGAAGGCGACGATGCTGAGCGAAATGGGCGAATTGCACAAAGTGGGACTTACAGGACTTTCAAGTGTGCGGCTCTGGTTAGATTACCACTTCCGGTTCTCCTCGAACGAAGTGTTTGGAGTTTGATGTAAGAGGAGTTTGACATGAAATAAGTCTCGTCCTGACATGCCGTTTTTCATAAAGTGGACTGACAGCGTAATGAAGCGGGCTGATGGTGATATGTCAGGATGAAAGGAACATCTCTTCTCGATTTACTTTTAGGATTTCCCTTTTGCCGATTGTCATTATGTGCTGTGCTGCACTGTGCTACCGTCGTTTTTCCTGCCGTCTCCCGCCTGTACTGTTATTTTCTCCTCTATCCTGTCATACCTTGTCCTCTCTCACTCTGCCAAGGACGCTAACCTGTCTTCTTCTGCCTTGTTGTCATTTATCCTTCATCTCTTGTCTTCTGGCTGCCACGCCATGACCGGTGATGGTGAAACCTTAATGGCGGCTGGAAGACGGAAAAATGTTTGTGATACCACACCCCAGTCTTGCCTGTATGACTACTTTTAAATCTTCCAATTCAAAATTTTATTTTTAGTTCAGGTTCTCTCTTCCAGATTCCAATCTCGCCTCCCCAACCCTGATAATCACTGCGTTCTCAGAATCGTGATTACGCCCGTGCCAAAGAAGGGAAAAATCATTCCACCGGTACGCTGTATTAAACATGTTTGTGAATGCCTGTCAACCTGTTTTATGTCGCGCTTCTCTGACTCGTTTTTGTATGTCGACAGCACCTACTTCTTCAGGCACGCGACTTTTGTGTCAACTACGTATTTGTCATGCCTGTCGACGCTGTCTTTACGGTATTAGCTGCTTGGGAGCAAAAAAGTTATTTGAAAGCTTTGCAACACATTTGGTTAGAAGTAGCGTTGTGATGTCTACCGGAATAAATACGCTGGCCCTGTTCCAAACGCACTATGCCTAACGCTCGCTGCGTACCGTGACCGGCGTTCTGACCACTGTACTTGTAATTGTATGCAATTCTATGCGATTGTTTATGATATTTGAAAGAACGCAGTATTTGCTCTGGAACAGTTAGGCACTGAGAAACAAGATGCGCCGACCTCCAAAAGCATTGCGGTTAATCTTCCTGGCACTGTCAATATCAAGCTATGAGATCTTGAACCGTCTTTTCCCGCGGAGGAAAGCGCCACTGAATAAAGCAGCCCGAGGTTGAGGAAAGTATGGCATCGGACCGTGTCTTTTATCGCGCGCACACTGTTGTGCGCTCCGGAGCATCCCAGCCCACAGGACTGCCTGGCAAGCCGTTGACGTGTTTCGTCAGCCCCGGTACCTCAGCCCCGCACCGTTTAGCAGTCCCGTACCTCTGAGCCGTACCGCCGGCCGGCAGCCTCTCAGCACCGCAGCGGTCCACCGCCGTACCGCCGTTTCCCAGCTCGGCTCCAGTGCGGCACCGCTCGGAGCCTGCCCCTAGCGACCAGGAGTCGACGGGCCGAGGCGGCGCCATAAAATACCTGCAGCCGCTAACGAGAGCCGACCGTCCGCGGCTGCGCTCGCCCGCCCGATCCAATCAACCCGCGCGATTATGCATGAAAATCGACTGCGGCGCGACCGACCAGCCTGACCTGGAGGGCGCCGGGGCAGCGACAGCCCGCTCAGAGAAGACGTGCATGCCGGCCCGGACGGCGACACTGGCATCGCCGTGGTGGTCCAAACCGGACTGCAATGTCATTGGTGCCGCTATGGTGTGACAACATGCCGGCTACGGATGTTAGTGGTGTTGCAGTGTCATGTAACGGTTGGGCTGTCATTGCTGCCAACGTGGTGTTGCATACGTACTGGGGTGTCACGATGCCACATCGGCGGGCTGTATCAGCTAGAGACGTTGCTGGTGCTGCAGTGGTGTGGTGGAGTGTCGGTGGTGATCTGGCACTGTGTCTTATCGCCTCGTTTGTCAGTGGCGCTGCAGTAGGACTTACCGACTTGGGTGCCACTGGTGTTACGGTGGCTGGGGTTTTACTGGTGCTACGGTGGCTGGAGTCTTACTGGTGACACGGTGGCCGGAGATGACTGGTATTACGTTGGCTGGGGTTTTACTGGTGCTACGGTGGCTGGGGTTTTACTAGTGCTACAGTGGCTTGAGTTTTACTGGTACTACGGTAGCTGGGGTGCATTTAATGCTTCGGTAAATGGGGTGTTACTATGGCTGTAGCGGTGAGAGAAGGGTTGTCACTGGGACTGCGGTCATGGGGTGTTCCTGGTGTTGCAAAGGTGGGGTGTCACTGGGGCCGCGAGCACGTGACGGTGTCTCCGTGCCAGGTTACAGGAGTACGTCGGTAGTAAAGAGGTGGTAGGCCCGTCACCAAATTGCATGCCTGGTAATTCAGCTCATTTAAAGAGCCAGCTTCTACTTAAGGGTAGCAGATGGGTACAGCATCTCGCGTGCGGTTTGTAGCTGCGGTGATTTTGACCTGTAACTGATGCCGTGATCCGGGACAAATATGCAATTATGCGACATTTTTGCACGTGATGACTTAAAGCAATCAGGGTATTTCAAAATGTGTGAATGCCTGTTCTCATTTCTTCTTTCCCAACGAGTGTCATGTACACACACAAACTAACAACGCTGGTTTGACATCAGCTGGCTGAAAACGTTTTCCTCTTTACAGTTTTTGCGGTTTAAAACCGACTGACAAAAACTTCTGGTGGCATTGGTCGCTGAAACCACGGCAACAACTTCGGGAAATGTTCCGCATTTGAAGATCAGCTCAGCCAAGCATCAGATATGCTAAAATTGGCTCACTTGTAAGTATTCATATGCATTCAAGTCCATCACATTGCTCTAGACAACACATTTTCACTTTTCAATAAGTTTGCTTATTTGCATTGAAGTTCGTTGATGCCAGTTGCATTTCGTTGATGCCTGAAATTGTTCTGACGTATGCCGGCCACGAATAGCTCGATGATGATAGCTGTCGCGCCATTGAGCACTCCATGACCAATGAGGTGGCAGTATTTGTATGACGTGTCTATTACATCAAGCATGCTTGGGTGACCTTGAAATCGTTTGCACAAAACAGTTTGCACAAGATCGTGGGCTCAAGCTCCGGAACCAGCAATAGGGCTGTAAACCGCACTAAATGATCTTCAAATCTCTGTATAAAATCTCATACAAATGTGGAATACTCCCCTTACGTGCAGTGAAGCATCTTGTCAGAACATGATCAATCAAGTGGGACCGCACAAAAATGGCACCGGTGTTAGCTTTATCATGATACGTTTTTTGGGAAATAGCGACCGCACGTAAGTAAGGACGTACGAATAAGGATCGGCTGAGGACAAATTGTTCAATGTTAGAGGTTGTAAGATGCACGCATTACGCTTCACTTTACATCAGGCAAGTGATCGCAAATATGCGCCATCCATATTTTGCTCATAAGCTACTAGTAGTCGGGGTTGGCACTGTCAACCTTAGGCTCTTGGAAGGAGACGACTGAAACATTGTAAACCAGCCAGTGATAATATTAGGTATCTGTCTTGACACCTGTTGCACGACCATTGATTCGGCGTGTTATTCCATAAATCCAGACCATTTCTTGGAAAAAAGACATCTTCAAAGGTGCTGGATAAATGTCGTGCACAGGTGAAAACAACTGACTTCACTCTTAAAATTCAGAAATGAACTTCACCTTTCACCTTGACAAAGTGCTGGATACATCGTGTAGGCGTATGTAAAGCTTTCTTTGCACTTTATCTTTACTGCCCTGGGAGAAAGATTACAACTCATGAAATACTCTGCAGCCGGTTATGACTCAGTCTAAGCGTCGCACGGGATGCGAGACTTGTCTGATTAGAAATAATTAAGTTGTCGACTAGGGATCCCTAACCATGTAAAGAAAGTAATGTAATATTTTGTTTCATGTTTAACATTATTGTTATCGTTATTTTATTGAGCAATTGTAATGTGATGTACTTAATAATGTAAGTATTCCTTGCATTGGCATTCACATTTCAGCTGCTTTCAAGGATGATGTTGGGTACATGGATGGCAAGGATGCGGGATGAAGATTAATGAGGACATTTTAGTTTCGCAGGTAAAGATGTGCAATGTGGGGGGAGACATGTGGCAAGCAGTGGAAACGTGTCGGTTGTTAACAAACCAGATGCATTAGCTCAAGATTCAGTGCGTGACTGACTGATCGCCCGACTGAGTGACTGCCTGACCGTCTGACTGACTGTCCTACTGGCTGACTGACTGTCTGGATGATAGAGAAACAGTCAGTCAGCCAGCCGAGGAGCCGATCAACTGAAAAAAGTAGTCTGATTCGCACATCAACAATCACAAGTCACCGAACATTTACAAACATGCGTATATGTACCATGCACATATCAACACTGTACGAGCATGAGCTTAAAGACGTGCCTTTCATATGGTTGATGATTTAGACTTCCTATGTGGTCGAACGCCGCCTCCCTTGCCAGGTGTATCGTACAGCGCTCTCCACTTGCCAACATTCTCGTTTTATCCCGGAGTTGACCATGCTCGCCTTGCTCCTACAAGTAGTTTACAAGAGCGCTCCTGTGTATACGATGCTACATACATCTGTCTAGTTTTCCTTCATTGGTGTCTCCAATTTTCTGTCTCCTACAAATATATTTACGTTCTATTACGTTTACATGGATATTAAACTGCAACACAACTTCCATTCCTAGCCGTGTTGATCCGTAACAAGGTGACAAATCTAGCTCCGACGTTTCCAGAAAACGCAGTCGCTCTGACATGTTCCTTCAGGGGACCTCAAACCACACTCACCCGCCGAAAATGAACGGTTTGAGGACGCTCTTAGAGCGAACTTTTGTGGCGCGTCTCAAAGACAAACTGGAACCCAAGCTGAAACATGTAAAGAGCGAGTTGAAACAGAACGCATTTCCTATACGCATTGCCACATACGCTACATCAGGAATTACGCTTGGCTGTGTCTGTATGCCATGAACGCCCAACTTGGTGTTGTGATTGCTCTAGTGGTTGTTAGACCTTAGTTTTTTCACGAGTTTTAGGGCGCGTTCGGTCGAGAAAAAAAACTTATTGAATGGTTGATTATTTTTCCGATAATCATTCGCGGAGGTTCCAAATTTACACTCGGCTGGTCCGGAAATTATCCCCCAGATTAGTCTCCCATGTGCCGTCCACAGCCAATGATCATAGCTATGGGTAGCGAAAACGGAGTCTTCGTCTTGACCATGCCCTGAAGTTTTCCGGGATTCTCTCACTGCAGAAAATTATCTGGGATAATTTTTCGTGTCAGCAGTGCCGAACGCCACTCCGGAAAATGTTCCAACATTCCAGAGAGTTGTCCTAAATTATATGCCGGCCGAACGCGCCCTTCGTCTTTATCAGTTGATTTTAACAGCAGTTTGGCACCTAATTTAAAAAGTTTAATTTATTATTTAGCGGCTGAGATCGTTGATGACTCAAAGAAAGCCCAGTTGACTGGTTTAAGCCACCCGATGTCTTAAATTGACTTAAACTCGTCCGATCAAACCATGGGTTCAATTGGATTAAGCAAGTTGCCAGCCCCGATCCGCCAGCTGGCAGCCCTGCCAAGTCCGCCAGCCCTGATTTGCAGGCACGGATCGGCAGTGGCAGAGAAAACGAAATTATCTGTGGGTACATCCACAATTTTGGTGTCTCGAGATTAGAAGAGGGGCCTCTTATTGATGACACCCCCCCCCCCCCCCCCCGCCTTCGGGACTATTGGGTTCCTCTGCACACATTGCAGGCGCGCCGCTGTTCACTTGGATGTGGGCAACAGGAATGAACCGGGATCTGTGGGTTTTGGAAAGGGGGGGGGGGGACATTGCAGGCGCGCCACTGTTCACTTAGATGAGGGCAACAGGAATGAACCGGGATCTGTGGGTTTTGGGAAGGGGGGACGAGTGGCCAGCACAAAGTGATAGAAGTAGAAGTCTTGTGTGGTGGCATCGCCACCTTCCGAGCAAGAATACCTTTGTACTTTATAAAGTTAACGACAACCAAGTGAAAACTTCTGATTTGCATCCGAATCTGCATCTTCTCTCACAGAGTCGCTGCCATTACCAGCAAGTCTTCGCCGACGCCGCTGACACGAGGACGGCGTCCGATCGCGCCGTCCGCGGCCGCGTCACCCCCCCCCCCCCCTTCCAGCCTGCGCCTCACACCAGCAGCGGCGGCCGGGAGGGACTCAGCGGGCGGCGGACGGCCGGAGCCGACGCGCCCGCCGCCAGACGCGTTCCTGCGGCCGGTCGCTGGTTGCCACGGCAAGCGGAACTTCAGCGCGCTGGTGGACGTGCGCTGGTGCGGAGCAGCCTGACGGCGCCTCCGCGCCACGGCCGGCAGCCGGCCGCGGCCGCGCGCCACACCAGAAGTGGCTGCGCCAGCAGCGGGAGCGCCAACCCGACGTTATGAACAAGACAATGGTGCGGAAGGCGCGAGGCCCGTCCCTCGAGGGCATGGCCGGCCTGACCCTGACGATGATTGGCTCGAGGACGTCACCAGCAGCTCGGCGGGCGGAAGGGTCCGATGCCGGCTGAGCGCGCGACCATGATGGAGCGAGCGCGCCCGTGCGCCAGCGATGCCGCGCAATAGCGTCACGCGGCACAGGTGGGCTGGCTGGACCCGGACGCGCGCGGGCAGGCGCGTCGCTGGCTCGCCGCCGACCAAGACCTGGCTGTTTACCAGCAGGCGCCACTGTGGGAGCAGTAGAAGCGGCGGTACCTCCAGCAGCCGGCGTGGGAGCCGCCCGACCGGGCCGGGGTCGCATAGCCGCCCGGCTGAGGCAGAACAGCCTGGTCGATGTGTGCCCGGACAAAGCAAGCGGGACTTGGCCAAGCCGCTGCCGCTCGGGCCGCCCCCTCCCTCCCCCCCCCCCCACCCCACCCCCGCCGCTGGTGACGATGCGCTCAAGCTGTCGCACGGCTCGACCTCACTTTCTGCCTGGCGAACAACGGCGGCCATGGAGCAACATCGGCCTGGCCATGCCGCTGCGGTCGGCGGCTTCCCACCGGCCGGCCGCTCCCCGTGTGTGCTGCGCGCCGGCCGCTGGGTCCACGCCGGGTGACATATGTGACGTAAATCGCCGTTTTGTCGCGGGAGCCAGCCGAGCGGCCGGCTGCGCGCGGCTCAGCCCCTTGCCGAGCCGTGTTTGTGTACCTGGCAGCGGTGTCGGCAGGCGTCGCGTAGGCCGGCTGGTCATGCCGTCGTCCCGGGCGGGAGTCGCCGAAGTGGTCGGGGCTCTCACGTGTTCTGTTTAGTCCATGCCGCCCTTGGGGTGCCCTCGGCAGCAAGCAGGCGCGTCTATCGAGTTCTGACTTGGCTGTGATCAGCCGTTGACGGCGTCGTTAATCTCTTAGCAATATTTTCTAATAAATCGTAAAACCGGCGTTATAAATAAAGCTTACATGACTTTCCCTCTGACAACGGGAAGGGCTTCGCTCGCAAGGCGCTGGCCAGAAGTCAAGGTGTGACGTAATATGCTGAGATAAGAGAGGTGTCACGTTTATATTGGGTTGTGAACTGAAATAGCCATCTTTTAGATCATTTGGTGCAGTTACCACCCCTGCCCTTCTCAATACGTAAATTCCTCTAGTTACTGAGCTATACGTCCGCGAAGATGTGCACTCTACTTTGTGCAGGCTATTTTAAGGTCGCCCAGGCATTCATGACGCATAAGAACGTCATTCAATTTTTTTTCATTTTACTGGTCATATGTTGCTAAGTTCATCACAAATGCAACTGTCTAGTCGTTCATACCAGGCGCTCGTGAGCACGATTTCCAGATATAGCTGCCGCCAGTTGGCTCTCAGCCAATGCTGTGCGGCTCATGCAAAATTCCAGCACTGATTTCGTTTTGTGCTGGATAATGCCAGAAGGTATACAGTTTCCTACTTATTTTGGAAGTAAGGCATATCGAATTACTTAAGAACAGCACCTTAATCTCTGATTAAAGTGCCAAATCTAACTTAACCAAATCAGAATAAATATGCAAGAACACCACGAGAAAGGGCCAAAACACGAGCACATCACATTTGGTTCAGCACCCATCCAGTACTGGAGCGGGCCACCTCCCGGGAGATTGAAGAAACTCTACGCGAATGTTGTCGTGCAAACGTTTCATGACCAAATCAAACAATGAGATATTGAGGAGCGTCTATACTAAATAGAGGAACTTTGCTGTCTAGAGCAGTCTTGTGCACCTAAAGACATACCAATAACTGTAAGGATAGGGATAATGCCCCCCGCCCCCAAGATGCGCACACACACACACACACAACACACACACACACACACACACACACACACACACACACACACACACACACACACACACACACACACACACACACACACACACACACACACACACGCACACGCACACGCACACGCACACGCACACGCGCACGCGCACGCACACGCACACGCACACGCACACGCACACGCACACACACACACACACACACACACACACACACACACACACACACACACACACACACACATACACACACACACACACACACCGCGTGTGACTGTCCGACGGCCTCCCTCCCACTTCCGTCACAGGTCAAGTGTTGCGGGCCGTGGAGACCTACCTGGTACATGGCCTTGGACTAAGCGAAAGGTTTGCACAGCTGGCGACTTCAGAAATGGAGCTCTTGGAAACTGGTCCTTCCGCAGGGTGAGCCTGCACAGCTGGAGCACCTCGCATCCGGAATTCTCAGCTGTAGCGGGCGGCCTGCCAAAGCCCCGCTGTCGGCAGAGCCGTCGGTGGGCGCGCTGCGTCAGATCCGGAGACCCGCCGGCCAACTTGAACTGTTGATTCGAATCAGTCGCTGGCATTAGCGGAGTGAACAAAGGATTTCGCACCTCATTGCGTCCTCAGATGTTCCATCGTCGGAGGGGCTTTCATTATGTTTGACGGCCGGCCGCCTGCGCCGCGTCTGCCAGGAGCGCGCGCGCCGCCGGTGAGCGGGCTCGACTCTAGACCGACGAGGTGGCATAGTCTGAAGTCAACGGATGAGGCCTGCTGTTGACTGTGATTTGTGACGAGCGTGCGTCACGGGCGGGTCTATTTTCGGGACGGCGACACCGGTGCCGATGAGTACGAGGACCAGTTCCGCGACAGTCGCCGAAATTAGGCGCCGATGAATGGTGGGCACTGCGAGCGAAGGTTGTGCGTCTGATTTGGCAGAGATGTTCAGTAGCTGGCAGCAGGGGTGGCTAGGCATTGTTTTGGCTGGTCCACATGTTTGAGACCAAAGTCTTTGAATAACGATAAAATGTTATGAAAGTGGTGTTCTATTTTCATTTACACTTGCGACATGGCTGTAAACGATTGTGTCTTCATGTACTGAACTTAGTGCTAAGCTGATGAAGGCGAGATTACGTCTAGTATGTTTTGGTTTAAAGGGTGCGTGTCACCTTTTTGTACACTTTTTTATTGTTAGATCAGACACGTCAGAATTCATGAGTAAGACCAGCGTTCTCGAAAGCTTGCTGAATAGCTCAGAGTTTCGATTTGAAGAAACCGTTGCTGCGGAAGAAATTCCGTTGGGCTCCCTGCTCGTCATTATGAAAGTGATCGTCGCATTTGGTTTTTTCCAACGTGTGTGTTCCGTAACATTTACAATACACTTGTTTGTCAAAATGACGTGTAATAAATGCTACGAGAGCTGAAAGCATTCAAAGTAGAGAAAAAGATACGCAAATATGACACTATTGTCCCACAAATTCACCGAAACGTTATATAATCGCTTTCATTTTTTCCCTACGGCGTTAAGCACAGTGCCTTTTTTCGAAGCACACTTTTGCTTTGGGGAATGGAATATCACATGTTCTATAGTTACGCATTGGTTCAAACTTCAACCAATGTGTTTCTCGGCAATTGGTCTTTGCCGCCTCTGTGGCAATCTTGAACGTTCACTTGCTCTGACGTCATTCATGGTAGTGGGGATGTCACTTTTAAGCCCGCAGATCCGCAATATGGGGATTAAAACCGTTCAACCGTCTAGTCCGTAAGAGTAAAAAACGACCCTCAGTAGATTCTACCGTCGCCATGACGACGGCAGTCGCGACAACGGCAGTTGTAAACCCTGGCTGCACTCTGGGGCTACCGAGACAGGAACGAGTGTAGTGCTGCAAAAAACGTCGACAACTTAATTTAGGCTAAAAAAATTAAATTGATCTTCTTTATGATATTCTGATGGTGCTGTAAATAATTCAAATGATCTTCTTATTATATATTCATGGCGCTCCACTACCCTATATTTTTAGATGTAAGTAGACCTGCGGTTTCATCGGGCTCTTTTTGAAATGTGCCTCGAAGATGGCAAACTCCCTTTACAGGGGATGTTTATGAAACGGAAATAGAGATGCTCTCATTTCGGTAACATCATTCGACTAATTTCGAAAAAACTGCCACCGCTAGGGAGACAGAGCGGCCTAAACTTTAGGATAATTTAACCACAAAGGCATCCTTTTTCCACCCTCGGGACTGATCGGATCTTCGGGGTCACGTTAGATCTACTACTAAGGTTCTTTCCCCCGGTCGCGGGAAATACGGTAACACGAAGTACAGGGGATCTGGACAGCCAGGGCAGCTGAATGCATAGCAGCATTCGAACCTGCGGCAGGCGGCACTAGGGGATGCAGCTAATTATGCTGGTTTTTCCGATGTCCTTTCCCCTTACGGAAACCACGTGTGCGCCCGAGCCCCATCCCCAACGATCAGCATACTCTCCACTGTACCTAAGGCGTGCCCCAAGCCCAGCCGGACACGTGTTGCCTGGTGGGCGCCTTTCACCGCACCTTGGCGGTCGGCGAACAGATCTAAACTGCGTATCTGTGCTGCCTGAAAAGGAAGAAGGAATATAATGGGTTCCGGGTTGGGCTCAGATAGATTTGAATGTGACGGTCAAGGTGAGATGAAATGAGAACGTGCTGGAGGAGTGCTGCATTGGGATCACGAAAAGGTGGGATGAAAGAACTTTTTGTACCAGTTCTTTCACATTCTTGTTTCACTCTCAGCAAACAAATTACTAATCAGATACAGCCGCAGCCCAATGCTGGAAGACTCTTGCATATTTCGACGAACCGATGATGTCTCAAATTGTAGCGTCAGTTTAAGGATTTCTCACCGTTTAAACAAAGACATGAAATATGTTTTCACCATCCCGACGCAACCCATCTGTTGCCAATCACAGCTGTCTCTATCACTCTTTACATGCAGAAGCGGAACATAGCGTTCGTTGATTTTAATGCGTCGTAGGTGCGATAATTATATTCTTGTGGAGATAATACGTCTGTCGCTTTTTGAACAAAAGCCTGTCGGTGCTTCTCGTTTTCACTCAACCGAAGCCTTATACGTATTTGTAACTGTGCACTGACGTACATTGGCCTTTGGAGCAGCACTTAAATATTTTTTGTTTCCGCGCAAGTGTGCAGAGGTTTTGGTTAAATACGGGATGCTGAACAGCGTCGTTTTCAACGGCATTGTTATGTCCAGGTGTCCAAGGTGTTTCGAATATAATTTGACCGTCTGTGGGAATCATTAGCCCTTCCAAGAGGCCCATAGCAAGAGAGGCGCAGCCAAAGCCTTGGCAATGTAGACACAGGATTGACCAAGTGCCCCCTGGCGGTAACATTGCTCACCTACCACCACCAAAAAAGTCACCGAATATAGCCCACTTTATTTCAAGTGGGAACAATTATCTTCCTCCTGTTTGTTTTTTTTTAGGGGATCCTTCAAAGACTGGAGTAGATGTTAGAACATACTTGAAGATGCAATTACGTTCGCATTTGAAAGGAAATAAGTTAAATGAAACGGGTGTTAAGAGCTTGCAGATTAATTCGCCGGCGCTTTATATTTTACAATGATTCAGTAGACTTTTTCTAATTTGATAGAGCACAGAGATGTTGCCATATTTGTTTAGGACGCAGGTATTACATTGATATCGAGCGTAGCATGGACGCAGACCAGAATTGAATAAGGATAGTAATCATGCAACATCGTTTTGAACATTTGCGTTTGTTTGCATGTCAGAAACAAAAGCCTTGACGCCCGTCGTCACGGTCTGCTTAGGCCGGGCAGCGACGGCCCTGTGTTTGACACTAGATGGCCGCCAACGGGCGCACAAAAATGACGTCAATGACGTCATCAATTCGTTCGTTTTGAAGGCGGCCAACTCGTATTTTTCACCTGTGCGATTTTTAAACGATAATAGGGACGGATTAGACGTTGCAACGCTGCAAACCGGTGCTGATCTGGTGGTTCAGCTGGAAAAGTAGACGTATAATTCCTATTCGTTTGTTTCTGTATCTCTTAATCTGTTCCGAGAACACTTAAAAACTATAAAGGTGAAATAGACGCCTAAGTCTAGTCTTTGAACGGTACGAATCGAGTATGGAAGACTTAAGAAAACATTTTTCACGACGGTCATCCTGGTGCATCTGGCGGACGCCGTCTGGTAAGATACGCAGCTGCGAACGTCGTTTGGTGCTACCGAAAGTACAGCCTCGGCGATGCCTTTTCTTTCTTATAAGATGAAAGGGAGTGTTCCATTTTGATATGGGGGTTTGGACTGAAATAGCCATTTTGAGGACCTTTAATGCAGTTCACGGCTATGCCCTTTTTAAGACCCAAAACCCTCTGGTTCCTGAGTCACACGCTTGCAAAAGTGTGAAAAGGTTTATTGGAAGGGTAATTCAAGGTCACCTTGGCATTGATTTCGTCATAGAAGCGTCGTACAATTGCCGTTATATAACAGGTTGTTTTCTGCTTATGGTCAAAACGGCATGGCCGTTGATACATTCGCAAAAGCGATGATGCGACACGTATGATACAATCCGCGGAAGGTGATTGGCTGTTAGTAAGATATCGCTGCTGAATGCGTGTCGCGAACGTAAGCGTGAGCACTTTCGGGTTGTGCGGCATTCGTCGTCAGCGGGGCATTTTTCCTTATTTTTAGGCCATAGTTCAATGTAATAAAAAAACAATGACACTGGCCGCAAAAAAAGTACAGCACCGAAAAAAGAACGGTACTCTTCCGAGTGTTATAAAAAAGAAGACGTGAGGGCAAATCTGCCTTTTTCTCCTGCTGGCGTTTTTTTCTCTCTTCTTCTTCTGACGTATTTCCCACGGACAGCTCGGCTGGCACCTGTTGCACCGGAGCAAACAACGTTGCACGGGTTTGTGTGCTAGCAAAACATTATAAAAGTAGGGAATTTTACAATAATTATATATGTATATATATATATATATATATATATGTATGTATATCTATATATATCTATATATATAATTATTTTAATTTTTTTTAAATTGTATCATTATATATATAATATATATAAAATTTAATTAAAAATTACTCCAAGTATTGAAGACATATTGTAGGACAAATTTAGACCTTGAACAAAAAAGGCCTCCTACAAGTACGGCCTCTTGAGTTGCATAACCATGAAGCCCCAATGGGATTTTGTTTTTAAGGGAGGTCGGGGTGAAATGCGGTGTTATAACCGAAAACCTGTGCAGAAATTGCGAGAAAACCTGCAATATGATAGTTCCGCCGGATGGGCAAGTGTGGGATCACACTTATTTGACCTAAGTGTGTGAATCAGGCGTCTGAAATACGTGTGGTCACTGGCGATGGGTGCCAGTGGCTTGTATTGATCTTGATGTGATGGGGCTTGTGCGTGCGAGGTTTGTACTTCTGAGAGAGAACGCTGTCTCGGTAGTCATTAAGTCTAACGACTCCCAACAAAATGTGATATATCGAAACCTGCCTCTATCTTTAGGTTCGCGTTTGAACATGACTAGGTAGTGATGCCAGCAAATTGAAAGAAACTAGCACGCATGCCGCAAGGTGTTCGAAGGCAATTTGTTACTTTATTATGACCTTGCAAACATTTTGAATCTTTTGAGGTATTACAGCATGTAATTAATCCATTGCATATCATTATATCAGTAATTCATTTTTTCATTAGGGTTAGGTCCGCGCGGCTCATCAATGTACATGCTTAGTAAAAGCTCGCATGATACGGCTTTGCAAAGTTGTCTTTTACTCAATAATTCTGACAATATTTTGCTGTGTTATTATGGATGTACGCACTACTGCTTAACCAATTTTGTATGCAGGCAAGTAATGTTTGTGATTTATCATTGTCATAGTCACTGCAACTTGTGTGAGATACTGGGTGCTGAGAAGGGTGGACAAGCATTGCTATTTTTCTCTCTTTTTTTGTTTTTTTTTATAGCACTCACTAACTTTTCAGCATGAGTCTTGTGTGCACTGACAGCCTCATCACTTCGTTGCATTTCTCCCATCTAACCATCACTGCATGCAATTGTCATGTCTCCAGCCTTGTGCAATGTCAGCAGGTTTGCAGCGTCACTTCACTACGTGCAATATTTTATTGTTGTACATGGGTTATTGCTTGTGTGAACAATATTTTGGGTGAAGCAGCCTCATGGCTGCAGGATCTTGCCTGGCTGTGGAAGCAGAAGACGTGTTTGCATCTTGGTCACTTACGTTTTGTCGATTCCCAAAACGGGCTGAGCAAGTGATGCCACTCATTGGCTGTGTGCTTTGCTGAAAGTGATTTGTATATTGTATTAGGTGTTTTTGGTCAGTCATGCTTCAGATGCTGAGTTAATACAAGAATGCACGCTTGACCCATCTTTTCACGATGTAATATATTATGAAAGCAGCAGGGGCTGCATTACAAAAACCGTATCATTGTTCATTATGCCATGCCACAGTACAGCACTGAGGTAGCGTCACGATGACACTGTTGATTGTTATGCCGTGCCATTACACAATGTACCACATGAGTGGACTACTCTATGTCAAGCCTATGAGATAGCAGCTTATAATTTATGAATGCCTGGTAATAACTGATTTAACAATGCCAAAGGACTGCCACCAGCGAAAATGCCGTTGCACCACAATGACTTATCAGGGTTAACTGGTTGTTACATAACTTATCTTAAACAAACAAAAAAATTATTGGTAGCTCAACCTTACCATCTTTACCAGAGCAGTAACGATACGTTGGCAATCAGTTCATAGCAATGTTACAGATGTCTTCATTTTTGCATACAACTGCATTTCCAGTTACAAGTAATAGAGAAAGTAACCACTGTACACATCACATGATATCAATATCAGGACTACATCACTGCAGGCAAGGATAGGCCGACAAAACAGTATTGCCATTCTCAAGAGTTCTTGGCAGGTCTCGGTAAGAGATTCATGACACTGTATGGCAATTTACACAGCATGTCGTGCTTTGACACAAATAATCTTCCATAGAGGCTAGCGATCGTCACGTTGCGTATGTCGAACAGCCCACCAAAGCTTCTGTTACGATCAGTGCCAAGACAAAAAATCCAGAAACAAGCCATGTACTAATCCGGCACCCGACACAGCGCCCGCGACGAGAATGGCCGCCTGGCGTTCGCTTTCGTGCGTTTCGAGGAATTCTTTAGGTCTGGCTACCAGACGCTGCCAGGTATTGCTGTCGCCACAAAACTATTCCATGACGTCGTCAAGCAATGACGTAATGCGGCGCAATTTTACGAACTTGGAAATTTTGCTACTTAGGGTCGTTCTTGAACCTTGAAAGCTTACCAATAGTTACAAGTTAGCTTTTCTCATCCTATCTGGTGCTTATTTCTATATCTTATATAAGCCGGATTTAAGCATTTCTATATAAGCCGGATTTTGCAAAACAATGGACTTTCTGAGGTAAACATGGGATGGCTTTGTTCATTTTTGACGACGTTTCATTGTACTCTGTAAAACACGAATGGGATCTCTTGCCTTTTTCCGGGTAGAGCCCCGTGCATGGAACACTGGCACACATCGTTCCCCGACAGGGGCTGAAGGGCCAGTCCGTCCGAGCGCGCAGTGCTTACCGTCTACCATTCTGGCGGCAAGAGGATCCCCTGATCGATCCGGAGACCCTTCAGAGATGCACCAAACATTGGTCTCCTCCCTCACGCGAGGAGCTCTCCGACGCGGGCAGTTGGCCCCGGATCGACACAGGAGCCCTCATAGGTACAAGTTCCCTCATCGCCCATATCGCCGCAGGTGGTCCAATAATTGTCTCAGACTCTAGTTTGGATTAGCGGACCCTCGGCTGAAATGGGGTGGAGGGCCCCCCGTTCAGTGCTGGGGACCGCGACCAATACAGATCTCTTATATTGTATTGTTGTGGATTATCATGTATCTTATATTGTATTATATGTTGTGGACTATCATCACAAGCTCCTACATCTCTTTTCATTGTTAGAGTGCCCCGACTAAAATAATAGGCCCTTGACATCCGAGACCCCGTTCCTCTCCTTGTTTAACAAATGTTCCTCCTTGCCGATAGGCGCCCCCCCCCCCCCCCTCAGGCACCGTGGGCTCTTGACCGTCACAAGGGTCCCCTCATTGTTGCGCCAAGAGTAATGCCCCACGCCCAATGCAAATCACGGGCCCTGGCCGCTTGCACCCTTGCTTGGGAAATGAACCCAAGAGCTCCCTCAAATACTACCGCTGGTCAATTCGGGGCCTCTTGCCAACACAGGACCCCTGTTAGGCACTGTGGGCCCCTGCCCGACCCGGGGCTCTTTGTTCTTGTTTGAAAAATCGGCCCACATGCTCAGACCGACAAGGAGCTGACTGTTACTGATGGTGCCTGACCAACATAGATCCCCTCATTGACTCAGGGGTCCGCAAATCGGCGCATAGGACCCTCAGACTGCTATTGACGCAGTAATGGAGGGTTAATACTGGTTCAGCGTTGCAACACGGGGTTTTGCGGGCTGGGCGCCTGACAGCGCATGGTGGGCTGGGCTGCGGGCTTAAGTTAGGAAAAGCTGCGTCTCTAGTGCATGCTAACAAACTGGGAAAGGACGATAGCCCCAACAATAATGTTATCCGTCATGGCCGATGGCATCGCCCATTTACGGCACGCGCACCGCGCTGATCAAACAGATGTGCGTCCTCTGCAGCAGCCGCGGCGCAAACCAGGCACAGGTCCTTACAGCTAATCACCGGCTGCTTATAGCGTCACTCCTCGCGCACGCCTCCCAGGTGGTATTTACTTTGGAGGCCGGGCGCCGTTACCGGCGGACTATTTTCGTGAACAACAGGCGGCGGACGACCGATCAGGCCGTGCTCCTTCCCTGTCACTGCCGTCACCCGTCCGCTGTCACCGGGGCTCGCGCGCGTGGCCTCCCTGGCACCCGTCGGGGTCGTTTCCGGGTCCAAAACGGGCGAGCGGCGGCGGGCTGCCGAGCGGCAGCCGTCGGCTCACGCCCGTGACTTGGGGGCCGTCGGTAGTCAGCTGGTCCGGTGCTGAAGCGGCCGGTGACGCGGTAGGCCAGCGGAACCGCACCGGGTTCCACTGGACAACGCTCGCGACGGTCCAGCCCAGTGGCTTCGTTCGCGATCCGCGTGACCGCGCTGCGCGGATGGATCAAAGGGCTGTGAAGTTGTGGACATCCTATTTGTGGAAATAGCAAACATGGAGTGATGTAATGCGCTCATTTATCACGTCCAGATGAATCATGCAGGCCAAATAAACATGGTCTCACAAACGGGAGACCTCAGAAGCCGGCTACTATTCCAATTCGCACATTGAGAAGAAGCGGACGAGTGCAACTGTCAAGCCAAACGAAACCCACAAACATGATGCAATTATTCCAGTGTGCATCTAACAATGTGGTTCGTCAGATTGACGCTTGGTTATGCTGAAAACGTGCGAATGCTTGAGTGGTTATGGTTATCAGGCTCTCAGACAGGGCTGATAGTTCTAAATGGAAAGGCTATGCCACTGGAATGTTTGGGTGTTGGGATTTAGAAAGCTCCTCATAGGTTTGAGTACCATTGCATGTCATTGCCAGTTGTGAAAGGGTTGAGACTGTAAGCTTACGACATGTTTACTAACATAAACGCTGAATAGGTTTCTTCATGAGTATTCTCCGTCCAACGCCACAGCTGGGATTGTTCAACGGCTGTCCAGCAACCTAACGGAAAATGTTTCCCCCGCTCCATCAGTTTTGCTATTCCAAAAAAGAGCATGCCATGTGCTAGGACATCGTAGCCCGAATATAAGTGTTTCGTAAGTCCTCTCGCGTACAGAATGTCGTTCTTAGGCTGCTGCTATCGCTACTATGAAAAAGGGTTGAGTGGGAGCAAGCTTCAAGAGCTGCTTTGAGATGGTCTCTGACAGCCACCAAGTTCTTTTTGCACGACCACAGCCCTTCCGTCGTAGATAGGTGTCAGATTTCTGATAATGCTATGACCTTTTTGTTTAAGCTTTCACCTGAGGAAATGAGTGCTGTTGTCCACATAAGTTGATTTGTGGATTGATAAATTGATGAATAATCCACATAAGTTGACTTGTCTAAGATTACGAATAGCTCACACTTAAACGTCTGTTCGTCTACATGTTTTCTTTATTCTAGATTTCTACTCCCTGATAGATTTCCTTTGACCTGCAGTAGTATTTCGTCCCTCTTCTTTGTAGTCAATGAACGTGCGCGGAATATGATCCTTCAATTTATGCCGGTCAGCTTTAACAGCAGGGCTAGAAGGTTAAGACAAGTTTGTACCGATATCTGGAATTCTAGGCGGCAGATTCGGTATGTCACCTAGATGCGGCTCATCTTCGCCGCTAGCACCAGCGTCTGCCCGACTGATGCCGAGAGCCATGCGTCACGTGCTCTTGAATGTGTTCACAGTTCAGGAACCATCTACATCCCAAGCTAGCTTTCACTATGAGTGGCACCAGGGACG
>NW_023596545.1:8950370-8960540 GCF_011947565.3 Pollicipes pollicipes
AGGCATACTGGTGCCCTCAGATTGCGCCAGAGCTTCCCAGAACTGCCGACATCAAACGACATTGAACACATGATGCGACCATTCTGATGTGAGAATGGAATCTATTTGGAATAGGAACCTCCCTGGATATGATAGCAGAGTGATGACGTTAACCATCTACGCCGACACGTGTCGAATCCACGGACCACCGACGCCGACACGTGCAGAATTCGCGGACCACCGACACCGACACATGTAGAATTCGCGGACCACCGACGCCGACACGTGTCGAATCCACGGACCACCGGCGCCGACACGTGTAGAATTCGCGGACCACCGACACCGACACATGTAGAATTTGCGGACCACCGACACCGGCACGTGTAGAATTCGCGGACCATCGGCGCCGACACGTATCGAATCCATGGACCACCGGCGCTGACACGTGTCGAATCCACGGACCACCGGCGCCGACACGTGTCGAATCCACGGACCACCGGCGCCGATACGTGTCGAATCCACGGACCACCGGCGCCGACACGTGTCGAATCCACGGGCCACCGGCGCCGACACGTGTCGAATCCACGGACCACCGGCGCCGACACGTTTAGAATCCACGGACCACCGGCGCCGACGCGCGTCGAATCCGCTGACGACAGACGCCAAGTGTCGACTCCGCCGACCGATGGCGCCGACGCGTGCGGAATCCGCTGACGGATGGCGGCGGCCGATGACGGGCATTTCAACAGTTCAAATAATTTAAGGGGGCATGCGACCTTTTTGTATTTGCCACTTGGTGCTAGATCACAGACATCCGATTTCATCGATAATGTCGGCTTTTCGAAATGTTTTTCCAATTAACTCTTAAGTTATTATTGAAGTAGCCGCGTCTGCGGGAGAAATCTGATTGGATCTCGTGTTCACCACTTAAAAAGCAATACTCTAAATTTGCCTTATTTTTTCTAACGCATGTGCTCTGTAATGTTTCCAACACACTAATTTGTCGAAATATTTGGATAATAAATGGTAAAAAGGTTAAAGCTCTTCGCTCTAAAAAAAGATTTGCAATCAGGAAGCTATTACCCCGCGAATCCATCGAAACATAATGGCTATGACTTTTAGTTCTCCTCATGGTATTAACCACAGTGGTTTTCACAGGGGCTCTTTTCGAATGACACTTTGGCTTTGGGAAACTGTTATTATATGGGCTACGGTGACGCACTGGCCCAAAACTTCCACCAATGCACTAATCAGTAACGGGCCCTCGCTGCCCGCTGTGCCAACCGCAAACGTTCATTTGCACCGACATCATTCGTACCCGTGAAGATGCCACTTTAAGTCCGCAGGCACGCAACATGTGGGTTTAGGCAGCTCAAAGGTGGTACCTAAAACCCGAACAGCTGACAATGGCCCTCAACAGATTCCGGCGTCGTCATGACGATGACGGATGCGACGAATGCACTGGTCGCGGATTCGGCAAACACTCTGGGGCTGCCAAGAGAGGAGGAAGAATAGTGCTGTCACAAAGCGTTCACAGCGTAATTTGGATTCGTAAACCACTAAGACTTATGTCTCCATGACATCTTTATGGTGCTACAATTACAACTGACCAGCACTGTTTTTATACTAAATGGTACCGAGGTTTCCCCTTAGTATGTTTTTGATACATGCCGCGGATGTGTGACATTCCTTTTAATGCTTTTTTTAAAGAATGCATGAAAGGAATTGGCTCGAAAAACCCATTCACATCTAACTTTCTGGAGCTTCCCAGGTGGTCGAGTGGTGGGAATTATGCAAAAGAAAGCTGAAATTGGCCTGCCATTCTGGGATCTTTTTTACATGACTGATTTTTTCAATGCCAGTTAGCATACTGTTTGAATGTTATTATTTTTTATACCAAATGGCATACTGCTTGAATGGTTTTGCATGATATCAATAAGGTTGTGTGAAGGCCGCATGAATATTTGAATATGTACGAAGCAGACGTATGCTTATTTGATTTGAATGCTCTTTATGTCGTATGAGCGCCATTTAGAGGCACAAGGGACAAAAAAAAACACTGGTTGGCAGGTTCTCGTGGATTTAAGAGGCTTAACAGTGGTTTGCGTTAGCTTAGTGTACCAGCCAATAGGAATTATTAACACCCTGGCCTTCTTTACGTGCCCAAATTCAGCGCAGCATTCCCCAAAACTGGAAGCCCTCCCCCCCCCCCCCCCCTCCTCCCCCTCCGCTGTCCTTTTAGACATGCCTGCACGATTCGGTGCATCAAAATAATAGTTTCCGGTAGCTGATATTTGACCATTTTTCACCTTACCTGCGTGTTCCAAACTGCCTCCATATAAGGCCAACGTCCTAAATTCTAGTTCTCAAGTGTTTGGGTTAAGGATGTGAAATTTAGTTTTCCAGGATCATTTGCTGTCACAGCGTGCACCAGACTTCAACATCTAGCGTTGCTTAAGGTGCGAAGCTATATAATAAGAATTACTAAGTGCCAGTGCCCACAAACTCACACCTTATTCCACGTTAAGGTAAAATTTGACGTTGATGTCCAGCTGTCTTGAAAAGATCATCGGAGTCGGAGACACCTGAGGCCGCATCTTGCAGTTAGCGTCAAATTAGTCTACAAAACTGATGCCCCATGGATCAAAACAACCACGATGCTTTGGTGATGGAGTCTTAGCCTTTCTCGGAGTTTCATAGTTAAATATATCCTCAGAGTTTCTTTCTCTCTCGAAGCTTTCTCACAATAACAGCTATTTGCATGAAAATAACGTTAACTTGGCCTCATATAAGTGTCAGGAAAACTACATATGTCAAGAAAATGTCACTGTTGTATTCTGGGGATATATAGTTTTCTTGTTCTTTGCACTTATATAAGTCTCAAGTCAACGTCTTTTGTACATGATTGGTGATGAAAGGATGATGAAACTCAAGTGTTAGAGCTGAAAACCACGCAAAGGATTGTTATAATACAATTTAGAGTCAAAGCACTAATGGCGGTGGTTGTCGGTACTCCCACAACCCTAATTATTATCATTATCACTTCTTAGAGTGCACTGACATTCGAGGTCATTGTTGTACCTTAATTTTGTGCTGCAATCTCATCCAAGATCAGAGTAATGGATATCACTGCGACGTTGTTTTCCCACTTTTGGTAAGGGACTGTTCTACATTTATAGGGGATTTGGAACAGACAAGTGCTTGTGGGCTCGCTTCATTATGCGATGGTGCTGACTCTTGGAAATCGCATAGATAGACCTGTAGCGTTCTATGGACGACTGGTACTTGAATTATTTCGGATACGTTCATCATCGTTTATAGGATTTCCTGGCACATCGAATTTCTGTCCAATGGGATGCCTGGCAGGAACCGAATGTGATGTGCTAACTTCCAGCGACTGGAAAGCAGACTTCATCTGTAAGACATTTTTTCGTGCAGCAGAGTGGAGTTAATTGTTTCCAACCTTAACAGGAATCGGTCGATGACCGCTCGCCCCTTCCACCTCTTTCTTGACAAGCGCGCACGTGCTGGTACGTGGTTGTCGCAAATCCCTGAATTAATTAAGTTCCAGAATTAATGGCAATAAACCCACAGGGAAGCAATAATTAAGACCCGACATAAACGTTGCAAATGCGCTTACCGATCCCATGTCATATAGTTATGCGTTGAAGCCGATAAGGCACAGCAAAAAAGGTTAAGATATATTATCCGGAAGCATCATTTGCCAGCCATCTGCTCACTAAAGCAGAATCAACGATGGTGGGACTTCCAAATTTTGCTCTCCAAATTTCCACTTTGGTTGAAATGTCGTTACACATTCCAAAAGCTTCAAGAAGACTGTACTTGGTGACACTACAAATGCAAGATATCCTTAAGCTCGCTGCTGTCACTTGTTCAAAACAGCTGCAATGTGTCTCTGCTGTGACGCTGCAGTGACCGAAACCAACGCTCGCGAAGCACTGGGCGTGTAGCTTTGCTATGGCAGTGTGCTCCGTTTTGTAAAAGCTACATTTCATGAGTCAATTTACAACATCTGTTGCGAGTTATTCTTTGCTCAATATATTTGTTTTTTAACATTTTGGAACGATAGGAATTCAATTAATGCATTAGATTGTCACTTTGGCTCGCCTTTTTCTCCGCAGCGAATGAATAAATGAATAAATGTGTGACAGCTGCCGGACGTCGGTGACATACGGCGAGTGCGCGTTGTGTCGTTTTGCTGGAAATACTCACCGCCAGAGACTAGCCCAAGGCCATCCAACGGGCCGGCCTCTTCGCCTCTTCGCCTCAAATTATCGCTGCCGCCAATCAATTTGTGACATTTTGGCCACGCGGAATTGTGAAATTACAACCCTTTTAATAAAACTGATGCACGACCAAGACTGCGCATTCGGTGCGCCGTGCATGCGTCGATGTGACTTTCGCCGCGACCCGGGGCAACAGATTCGATGACAGCGTGTTGTGTTGGGTGGTCGTCGCATACAAAGTGGAAAACTGTCCATAACGAGAAAATTTGTCTTGACCGCTTCCGTGCACGCGACGCGTGACACGTGACAGCGACAACTTGCAAATGTCCTATTCCCCACTTGATTCCCTATCGAAAAGTGCCAATTTCACGGTGCCCCGACCCTTAGTTGCCAAGATCTGGGCACGGTTTCTTGTGGCTGTTCGCCCGATTCTCGCTTACCACATCTTCAGACCTTTCCCATGCAAACCAACGGGCCTCAAAACAGCACTTCCGACACATGCGACTTCCGAATCATGGACCGCACTGGCTCGGGAACTAAATGTAGAAAACCGTCTTGTGCGTGAGTGTGTGATGTGCAAATTTCAGCCCCTGTCTCTAAGCGGGGTGGAGGGGTGAGGGAAGGATCAGTACTGGGACTTCTGACTGCCACAGAGCGCTTCCATTCTTCTTCTGTTTACTCTCATCGTAAGTTTTCCCTTTCCCTCTCATGGTCAGCTGATCAGCATGGTCATCACCGGACCCACCGTCCCGTCAATACCCCGGTCACATGCTTTATTCTATATCTGCACCTCACGTGTGCGTGCGTGCGTTGTGTGTGTGTGTGTGTGTGTGTGTGTGTGTGTGTGTATGTGTGTGTGTGTGTGTGTGTGTATGTGTGTGTATGTGTGTATGTGTGTATGTGTGTGTGTGTGTGTTCCGGACTCATCACGTGCTGTGTTGTGCCCGTAGCACTATTCAGCTCGTGTACTGACCAATGGCCTGCTCAATATAAATTTGTTCTTTATGAAGAGGCGTGATGACGGCAGCCGGCGACGCAGAACAACAGTGACAGCCGGACAACCGCAGTGCACGCACCCGCCCCAGACCCCTCCCCCTCCCCCACGTGCAGTTCATAAAAAGTGTCCAAATAATACTCGGGCCCGTCAGGCAGCACCGTCGCATCAAGGTAGCTGAATTTTGCGGGGAAATCTGCGTTCAGCACGGTCGCACGGGTTGATCATAGGTCACCTGATTACCAGCAATCGTCGCACGGGACAAGTAAGCCACATCATTTTTTAGTTAAATTGGAGACACGACCAGTACCGTTTCTGGTTCGTTTAACAACTGTCAGCCAGCTTGACCAGACATTGGGAGTTGCGTTTGATCGACTCGCACACTCCCTGTGGGAATCCGCTGTCCCCGTGCAGACCACGCTGCAGTGCTCTTAAACAGAGTCTCAAAAGATTCGACAGCGATTTGAAACCTCGACCGTTCTTCTCGTCAAAGTCTCGGAAAATTTCTCCCAATTTGCAGAAACAGTGTTCTCTGACAAGCGAAGACGCGCTGCCTGTCAGCCGGAGTGACGCTAACCACTCGGCAGAAAGCCGCCCGCGGCGAGTCTTCCCGAGCACGTGAAATGGGCTCTTGTCCAGACGATCTTGACGTCAGTGGCTGGTCTCAACAGCCAATGAGAGGGCTCCTACCTCTTCCCAATGTTGGGAAAAATAATGGCGCGGCCAACTGCGGAGGCAGGAACGCCAACCAACACTATGCGGAAGCATGGACATAAGCACATAGTCCGGGTGGGGATGGCTTTGAAATGGTTATACTACCATTCCATACTTTAGATATGTCTTCAATGGTTTGATTTTATTGAAAGCAAGCCTACGCAATCGTCTCGACGCACCTGCTGTCAGCAAATCAATATTTTGCCATTTGTAGACAATTTTCTGGCCGCCGACGTGGCCTTTTCGGTAGCATACCAAATCCTACGCAAACCAGGCTACTGACTACACATCACGGGGGGGGGGGGGGGTGTAGCTTTTCTGTGAGTGGTGCGAGGGTGTTTCCAGCAAGGAGGGTGTTTCCAGCTAGTATCACAAACCTTAATGTATCGCAACTATGAATATGGCTTAACCAACCCTGGTGTTTCATAACGTCTGTGTATCAACACACCTGACGCTTGTCATAATCCTCTAATCTGTCACATATAAAGCTGTAATTTTGCCAGGTTTGGAAAACCCGCTCACGCCACCCACGAAAATTTGAAACCTGTTCGTCCCACAAGGAAATTATCCCCAAAAAAGCTCCACCGCCAACCTCATATGCCATTTCAGGTACTCACACTCAATCCCATAACATCATGAATGCAAAAGCAAGAAGATACCCCATCACCAGTTTTTTAATCTAACTTTCAGTGAAGCTGTTGTAGCTGTCTACATGCTTCAGTGAAGCTTTCGTCTGCACAATGAAGATGAAGCCGCACAATGTAAGCTGTTGTAGCTGTCGTAGCTTCAGCGAAGCTGTGAAGCTGTCATTTCAAGGTTCTGAATTAAGTCTCATGAAAAGGCTACTGAAGAACCAATGGATGCCATCCCTTTAATTCAAGGCATAAAATTCCCTTTTCCCGCGACAAAATCTTTTTCGTCGTTCGGAAGGCTCTTTAAAAGGAGCCAACAATGCTAGCCTTGAAAGAAAACAAATGAAAAATTCATCCAGAACTGCATGCAGAACCAACACTGAGTATATGTTCGAGAAAGCAAAAGAGGAAGAAAAGGAGAAAGAGAAAGAGAAAGAGAAAGAGAATGAGAAATGGGAAGAGAAAAAGGAGAGAGAGGAAGAAAGAAAGACAGAGACAGAGGGAGAGAGAGGCCCGAGGGCGAACCATGCAAAATTGCTGCCCTAGTACCGCTCTTGTGCTTCAAGCTCATCGAGAGATGGCAATGGTGGTGATGTAAACGTTTGGGAAACTAAATATCGTGTAGTGCTCGTGGTTTGGCCCTTCCTCGTGGTGTTATTGCATATTTACCCATGGGTCTAAGGTGTTGACCTGCATTGGCCTTATCGGCTATGGCGCTGTTGTCAGTTTCTTGATTACCAGTTGTATTGCCATAATAACTAGCACCATGTCCAAGTTATTGCATTGTGCAGCACAATACGTGACTCATGATTGAGCATCCAGTCCGCTCATGCTCTTTCTTGCTTCTTGCTGCATCCTCGCAACGCCCCGCTTTTCGGGGTAGGCTGCATGCGCCAGCTATGAGCGGGCTTAAGGACCCCTGGAAGGGGCCCCAACAGAGCGCCCAGCGCGCACTCTGCAGAGGGGTCCCTGCGTGGGCTAAAGCTCGGCGGTTGCCCCCCCCCCCCCTCATCTTTCTGACGCATGTAGTCCTGCCTTACCTTCATTCAGTCGTCTTCATCCCATAGCCTTGAGATGATTATTACTGGCCAAAAGGGCTTTAATCCAAATGCCCAAAGGATCAAATCGTCCTTGAAACTTGCATAATCTAATCAACCTTGATTGAGTGACAACAGACGTCCGGGAAATCTGGAAATCGTGTTCGCGAATGCACGATGTGAACGACTTGACATTTGTTTTTTGTGCTGGCCTTGTTTTTGTACATTTGTACTGGCCTTGAACGACGTTGACCAATGGGGTGATATATTTTGAATGACGTTTCTATGTCATTAGGGGTGCCTGGATGACCTAGAAATAGCATGCACGAAATATTATGTGCATCCTTGCAAGCGTCTAGCTCAGAGACTAGTGTTTTAGGGCTTACTTAGGGCAGGGCTGTGAACTGCACCAAGTGATCTTCAAGATGGCTGTTTCAGTTCAACATCCCAAACAATGTTAAACACTTTCATTGATATTCTTGCAGGTGGAGGGGCTGAGCGCCTAATGCTGGTGTGAGACCACTCACGCACATCAGGGAAACGAGGGGAGCAAAGAGATATAAAACAAAACATTTGTCTCTCTTCCTTGCTCTCTTTCGTCCATTCTTGATTCGTCCACAGGCGGCGCGTCGTAGACAGCACAATATATGGCGTCGCCGGAAATGATTATGAAAATAATCTTGATGATTATGAAATGATTATATGAAAAATATGATTGGAAGTTTTACAGAGGCTGGTCGCAACATGGCTATGAGCTGCAGGTTGTGATCATGAAAGTACCGTCTCAGATTTGAACCCCGTGCAAATGTGGAACAGTCTAACGTAGCGCAATGCGGGGCATAGTTTATCCTGCCGAGACACAGGATCCAATTTCCGCGCAGGCCGTCCTTCCCGCCGGGGTGAGAGGTAGGTGACGCAATATGGCCTCAGCAGCTGGGTGCGGCGGTAAACCCCCAGTGACCCATGGGTTTTTGGAATGGAACCCATGGAATTTTTGACGCTACAGGGCCAATAGAGGTGAATTTATTTTTCATATTTTTTCGGTCGGTGATTTTGGCCCGCGGCCATTGACACCAGCCACGCGCTCTCCTAACCGAGGGCAAACAGCAAACGCCTAAAGCGACTTGAAATCCCTCCGCCATGGGTCTTTGAAAATGAAAACATATGCTGTAATCAGCTAAGTATCGGGACGGACTTAAATGCGTTGCGAGTAGAACGAGTTTAAGGACGGTTCGGCGGTGTGCCGTCCATTTGGTTGTGCAATAAAAGAGTGTCTAAGATAAGAATTAACACATTTGGTGTGGTTTGTTCCAGAGTGAAACTGAAAAACTGAAATTTTATTGTTGCTGTGTTGACAGACATTTGCCAGGAAACTTGATCACGAGCACATTCGAAATACTCAGCTTCCGCAATTCAGCCAATGCTTTTCTGATGACGTCGTTTAACCACTACCGGCAAGTCTAATGAAGGTGAATCGCTTTCAACACGAGAACTCCAACTCATCATCGCGAAATACAAAAATTCAGAGCCTTCTTAGCTTCAATAAACTGACAAAAAGGGGTGAAATGTCGGTCATGCTATTTTGAAGACGAGCACTCTAGAGACCCATCCAGCCACCAGTTTGTTTTATTTTTGTTATATTCTTCCGGTTATCGACATGTGTGTGGATAAAGTCGTGCAAGTTCACTTTTACCTTTGTGTAAATATATATGTATGTATATATGCATGCATATATTTGTTTATATATATATATATGCACACACACACACACACACACACACACATATATATATATATATATATATATATATATATATATATATATATATATATAGGTAAACCGTGCCTATACTATGCAGGTGCATCGTGGTAGTGCGCTCGAAAATTGTCCATAGTCTCTAGGTCATATGTATGAGGCTACGCTATTCTACCGAAACTCGTTTATTTGTCCCCGGACCACCTTCGATGGACAATGAATGACAGCTTTTTTCGTTGATCACGAGCGTTCGAATGGCTGAAAGTCGTTTTGTTTGCATTTACACCCCCATGCTGAGGTTCTCATAACACTGCAGCTTCACATTGCCTTGAGGTCGGAAACCATGCCCCCCAGCGAAAAAATAGTCAAAATATTTTTTTTAAAAAAACGTAATCGGATAGCCCCCGACCGACTTCAGAAAGTGGCACAACTGTACATACACTAATATTAGCCATATATATATATATATATATATATATATATATATATATATATGTATGTATACGCGTGTACATATGCGCGTATATGTAAATGAGAATTATTTCTCGAATCTTGTTATGGATTTGAGAATCCGTGATCACTCTTCATACCTCTGGGGCTTTTCCCCGCCCTGGTGACCATCCGAGACGATTAAAATTCAGCCAACAACCCGCATCTCACCAACTTACACGGTTTCCTGGTCCTCGAAATGGTTCAGCTTTACTCGATCGTCAGTGTGTTGTCACCGCTGGGATGGTCTGGTACCGACAGTCGCTGTTGGCCCGCAGCCAGCATCTCTGTAACACACAACGGGGCAGGAAAAGAGAGAGCA
>NW_023596545.1:8961540-8997836 GCF_011947565.3 Pollicipes pollicipes
AAGTGCTTGCTTCGCTGAGGGACGGAGCTAACTCCCTGAAAACGCATGCCAGTGCCTGTTGCATTCTGTGGCCGATTTGCGTTTGCACTGTTTCGAAAGCATCCTTCACGGGGTTTCTTGGCCGATCTGACCTCTGACTGTCAGGATGCTTGGGTTTAGCCGGGTGTGACCGATTGATGTGGGGTCATAATCAACACACTTCATCCGCGAGTCAATTTTTCGTGCATCAATGTGGGGTGAATCGCTGACAACTTTGACGGCAATCGGTCGGCGCCAGATCACCCCTTCTCCCTCCTCTACATGCGTGTGCATGCTGGGAGGTGTTATGGCCCACACTTGAAGAACTTCACTTGATCTGTACTGATAAGACCTGAGATGAACGCTGGCGTAGCGCTTTCCGATTTTGCCACATAGCCATGCATCGTAGCTGATGATGCACACCAAACAGTAAAATCAGTTATCTGAAATAATCGTTTGAGGCATTGATGTTATTAGCTCACGATCTGCTTGCTGAGACAAAACCAGTGTTTAACGGGAAATTGAATATGCGGTGATGACAATGGCGGCGCTCTGTGGTGATTCCAAAGGTTGATGGCCCGGCTGCGACCAACAGAGAAGTGCCTGTGGGCTTGCATTGCTTAGCCACACAGCTTCCATGACGAGTTGTGTTTGCATTATTTCCAGATGCACTCAACACCATTCGTAGGATTCCCAGGCCGACCCGCCTCCGGCTGCCAACATGCCTTGAGGGAACCACGTTTGATGTGCTGACTACCAGAGACGTTGGGTGGCCATGGGAGACAAACCTCATCAGAAAGCCAGCTTTTCGTGCGGAATCATGGGTTGAATCGCTTGCGACGTTGACGGAAATCGATGGGTGGCATCCCATTTCTCTCTGGCCTCTTTACGCGTTTGCGTGGTGGAGAGTGCATGTTCCAAATTCCTAAGCAGCCCAATTTCAAAAAGCAACCCAATTTCTTTTCAAAAAGCAGCCTTAAACTCAATGAGATAGTGTGCGTGTGTGTGTGGGGGGGGGGGGATGGGGTGTGGTGGGGTGCGTGCGCCGCGCAGCTGCCCGGCCGCCGCTGGATGTACTGCACCGCCGGCCGAGGCTTTCACGCCTCCTCACGAGAGAAAATTTATTATCAGCATCCCATTGGTCAGCGTGCAAGCCAGATGATGTTACACGCACGAGTCGGCGCGCTATGACTCCGCTACACCCGTCGTCAACACACACGTGAGAGCCACAGGGCTGGGATGAAGAGGGCGACCGACGTATTGGTGGGGCGGTAGGTCCGACCAGGCACCATGAACGACCGTCTCACTGTACTTGATAGCGCGTCCTTAACCACGGAACCCAACGTCCACCGTACAGTTGGCGACAATATTGGAATGGGCAAAAAAAAAACAACAAGTGCAATGAATGCATGCATGCATGCACTGAAAAAGTTAAACGTCCTGAATTCCACGGTACGCCCAAGTTGGCAGGGATCCCACGCTGCCGGCGAATCACACTGATAATGCCCGCCGGATATTATCACACTGATAATGCCCGCCGGATATCATCACACTGATAATGCCCGCCGGATATTGATCTTGGGAGCCCCCTCGTCCTTACAGAGCATGTTTCACATGGGAAGATAGATGGAAGAAGCTTCTTCATCCAGGGTTTGGGTTTATTTCGATGACTTGGATGGCCGTGTGATAAGGTTGTTTAAGTGACTATCGGTGGTGAGGAAGCTGTTTCCGCACAATCACTAAAATTCCTCTATTGATCGATATATGCCGTTTGTTCCCTTTTTGTACTCATTGTAACTTTGCAACTTGTGGCAGCTACAAGTGCCATAAATCAGAATAATATGGAATAATAAGATAAATATACCATGCATGCTTTTAGGAAACTATAATACACATGTAGGCATGTACCATCGGATGTACTAGTGTCCGTTCAGAAATTCGTCGCTGCAAGGCGATACACTAGAGTGACACACAACTCTGCCGGGAGGTGATACATTAGCTTGGAAACCAAGCCACTGTAGCTAAATATCGAAGAGTAGAAACAATGAATCAACAAGGCCCTCGCGTCGTGGGCTCATGTCGCGATTTCTCAAAAGTTGCTGACGTCACCTTATCGTGAGTTTGATTTGAAGCGAGACCGTCTGCTGTCTTGGAAACGGTGTAAGCCGAAAGACAGCTGTTTAGACAAGACTGTCTCTATTGAAGCAAGACAGTCTCGTCTCAATAGCTGCAAGCCGGAAGACGGCTATACCAACACAGCTGGGTGCGGGTCAAATAGTGCAAAACCGTTAATAAATATAGTAAAATCGCGCTCAAGTAGCAGTTGGCGAACCTCTTGGGCTACAGTGACAGCGCTTACGCCCAGCGGGTGATTGCCCTGCATGCTGTCGACGCTCAATACCGTGCCGTTGTTTCAATAGCTTCTGTGCTGTTCCCGCGCACCGCACCTCCACCAAGCAGCCTGCCAACATCCTTCAGGCCGAGGGCTCTGGGGCGGACTCCAGGTAGTCGATCAGCTAATGGTGTGACTTGTTGCCATTCAGTAGATGGTATGCAGCAGCAAAGCGATAATGAGGCGGTTTGCTCTTCGCGCGTTGTTCCAGACCTTTCCGTTTGTCCTGCTGGTGGTGCCGCTACCAGAGGCTGCGCTCGGAGTTCATTCACTCCAGACCTTTCCGTTTGTCCCGCTGGTGGTGCCGCTACCAGAGGCTGCACTCGGAGTTCAGTCACTCCTGCTGGTGGTGCTGCTATCAAACGCTGCGCTCGGAGTTTATTCACGACGGCTCCCCTCATCAGTGTCCCTGCACAGCCCAGGCCACTCATGGCATTGTGCACCATGCCCGCATGAGTGAAATATGAGTTGGGTCCGGCGCTGAGGATCGTTAGATTAGACTAGACATGCCGTCTGATAGAAGTGGAGGTCGGCTGCGAGATAGGTGTGCTGTATCCCGAGAGCATTGAGAGTCATTGCAAGACACACAAGCGTGGACAGAAGGGCCTCTGACCGTCAGGCGGCTAGCCAGCCATCACCCCGAACACCACCATTGTCTTAGACGTCAGGGCGGAGCCAGTCACCAGTCAGTCTTGCTGAACATTGAAACCCACCAAACCGGTCGGCTTTTCAGCATTGCGGACTTCCGACAGTCATGCCGCGTTTCGCTGCTGACTTAACCTGGCAACAATGAAATAAATCCCTAGCTCTTCAGCGGACTAGGCCTTGTCGAAGCTCAGGTGAGTTCAGATTGGCGCTCATGCTCCTGCACGGAGAGCGGAGCAACAGTTTCCTCCCTCAGCACCACTGTTTCAAGGCGATGCTACCGTATTTCTTCGTGGTAGGTCCCCACAATTATGCGCGCCAACTGAGCTGACACATGATACAGGTGAAGCACCTTCTCCAGCGTGCCAGGGAGGAGCTACTGGCGGGCGTGCACGCCTGGTGATCAGCGAGACAGCGAGACCACACTGCCAGCAGATCAGACAGCGAGACAGCGAGACCACACTGCCAGCAGATCAGATATATGCTGGCTGACCTCGATTAGCTGCTATACACGTCGTCTGGTCAGTTCCAGACACCACAGAAGAACTGAATTGAACGTCTGGAGACTCGACTGGCCCATTGCACTCCTAGCCCTCCCGAAGAAGCTTTCACGCGACCCCCCCCTCCCGAAGAAGCTTTCACGTGTCCCCTCGAAGAAGAAAAGCAAGAGATATTGCCAACGTCGGTTGGAGTTTCGAGGCCTCATCATATCGGCCGTCTCAACAGCAGCAGTTACTCCTGAGGCACTCCTGGACGTAGTGCTCTGCAGCTGCACTGCTGAAAGCAAGGCATGCAGCGTTGCACGCTGCAACTGCAGCAGCCACGGCGCAGGCCTTTGACGCACAGACTATTCCAAGCGTGGGGGAGAAATCGTATGCTACAGCAGTTGCAGCAGCAAGCAGATGGACATCGAAGACAACGAAGTGTAGGCTAGACGTACATGCTGATGATAGCTATGAGAAGTATTAGAGAAATGCGTCGAGTGCTTACTGGTAGTACCGTGCTCAAGGCCTCTAGATGGCATGACAGTGTACGCCACAGGTCTTCTCTCTGAGTTTGATATTGTCATATGATTTGCATTGAATTAGACCTCGAAGTCCAAAGATAGGTTCAGAAATGGACTTGCCACACATGATGCATAATATGCATTATAAAACGCAGCAGTATATGCTTTATATATGCATGAGATGTATTAAAGAATGTGAAAAATCGTAAAAACTTACCAATTTCATCTTGACCGTTTCTGTGCACGTAACACAGACACGTGCGACAACAAGTCTTTAAACCACGCAATCGTCCGGCCAATTATCTACCCAAGCGCGGTCAATGTCTTGTCGTTCCGCCCCTGATCGTCGAGATATGGTTGCAGTTTCGAACGGCTGCTCGACGGTTTGTCGTGGGTCACATTTTCGGGTCGCCGGCGTAACTCGAATGGGCCAAAAATGGAGCTTTCGCCACAAGCAACGGCCGAACCCCGGACAGCTGTGGTTCGCGATCTGCCCGAGGAAACCCGCCAAGTACGCGCACGTGTCAGCGAACAGCGGATCAGCGACCCGCCGTTAGACCCTTGGGCGACGCAACGCAAAACGGGACAGACAGAGAGACAGACGCACCCCAAGCAAACAGTCCACAGAAACAGAGCTTGCGCGCTTGCCTTCTCTAAGCGACGGAGCGTCTGTGGACGATGCGTTGGCATTATTTCGGGGTGCATTCTAGACCACTCATGCGATGCCTGGGCCAATCCAAAGCTCTGCCTGCCGGGATGCCTGGCGGGAACCGTGTATGATGTGCTGACTATTGGGGACGTCGGCAGGTCGTGCCAAACAAACCTCATTGTAAGCCAGTTTTTTGTGCGGTGCGATGAACTTGAATCGATTGCGACCTTTAAAGAAATCGTTGGGTGCCCAGCCCACCCCTCGCTCGACCCCTTTACACGCGTTTGCGTGCTGGGAAGTGGCTGTCCCAAAGGCCTGAAGAACGCCATTTATCTGTTGTAAGTGTCTGATGTATTTGCGTTAATTGCTGTATCTTATGAGCTTACGGTTGCTAATGAAGCAATGACAATGACAAACGCAAGCATGAAGGCGTTCTTTTGTAATGAGTCCACGATCGACTTACTAAGACAAAATCAGCGTTTACCCAGCTTTGAAATCTTGTTAGCAAGATTTCGATGTGGTTAGGGTGTTGTTACGCATTCCAAAAACTCGCAAGCACTGCACACACTACCATCGCAAACACCAGACCGCCGTAATTTCGTCACTGCTACTTGCCAATGCTGATGCAATGTTTCTGTGACATCAGCCTCTTTACTGACTCCAAACACGCCCTGCGAAGGCAATAGAAGCGTTGCTGTGCCGTAGCAGTGAGCTTCGCTAAACATGGTACTCCATTCCCAGAGTTGTCTTATCGCAACCCGTTGAAAATACATCTTCACACCATATGTGTTTTTCTGATATTTCTCAAAGCAAGGAGTCCGAGTAATGCATTCTACCGTCACTAAAGATTGCCTTTCTTACCGCTACCTGTGACTGAATGAAGGCATGAATGACGGCTGGCGAACACTGGCGACAGATAGCGTATGTGTGCATCGTCGTTTAATTTAGAAATGCCCGCCGCCGGCCACTGGGCTATCAACGGGGGGGCGCTTTTGCGACGCGAAAATGTGAACTTGCAGCCTTTTAGGCAATGGATGATGTATGAAGCGGGGCAGGTCACAAGAATGACAAATAAGTGGGCAGCGACGCAGCGGAAGCCTCTTGTCTGCCTCCGAGCATAAAATTACGACACATAAAATTGGAAACTGAATAAATCTGTGCCAAATGAGGCGTTTTCCCTGAAACAGATCTCGCGTTTCACACCAGATTTGCATGCGTACATTATGGATTCATTGGTAGTGGGACAGATTAGCAGCTCTCCGCACTTTCGGGCCGGAAGCTCGCTGTCATGCGGTTTAGCAACAGCTCACTTGGCGACGTTGCCGACAGGTCACTTACCCATCCTGCTGGATTTTCCATTCCCTCGCCGTCGTGATCCGCTGCCAACCTTGAACACGTGCCTGTGCTGTGGTTTGTTGAATACATCAGGCACGAAGATCAGGCACGAATTCGATGATCCTAATGATCATAAAGATCCTGATCGGACACAAAGTCAATGATCCCGACGATCCTGATCAGACACGAAGTCGATGTCGGTTAAAAAACTTTGATCAAAATGGGGACGAGTTGAACGAGTCTTTTAACAGGTTTCACGTTTGTTTGAGACGATTGCGTTTACTACTGTGAAAAATGACTGTGCTTTATAATGATATGCTTTCCATTTGGATGGTACGCATATCTACCGAAAAAATACGAACGGGATGCGAGCAATTTTCATGCAAGATTAACAAAACTATTTCAAAAGTAATGTAATAAAGAAGCTAGAAATAAGCATAAGCATTTAACTTACATAACATGGCATACAACTTAACATAAAAACTTAAAACTGCCCCAAGCTATAATCGTAGGACCCCGATCAAAGAAGGTTTCTCTGAATTGAAATGAAACAGGGCCTCTTCAGCGACGAAGACAGAGTCCTCTTGTTTGACCACTCATGACCCCTCACCCGCTCCTGAGGGCAATCCTGGCTGGGTCTCTGAGGCTACTGATGTTACGTCATGTATGCTATCAAGATAGAGGTGAAAGTAGCGACTGGCTACTTACATCTGCCATCTGAAAGTAGCCAGTGCCAAGCATGTCAATTGCAATACCAGACATTGGCCCCACTTACGGCGGCCAACAAGCTTCTGATACCATACCAGGGCCCTCAACTGTTACAGACAAGCTTGAATTGATGAGCTCCGAAGCGCCAGAGGCATAACAACTTCCAGACCGTGTTTTGTACATGCGTCCCCCCCCCCCCCGCCACCACCGCCGATTATGAAAGTTTGTTTTTTACAGGCGTTGGAGGCGCCGGCGAAGTCAGTCATGGTGGCATCACTTAATGCCATTGCCATGGTTAAGATTAATGCACAAGATTAACGCATGCGTAACATGTACCTAACTCTCTAATGTTGTGAATGTGCAATAAGCGATACGTGTGTTTGCATTTTGGGAGCGATTCAGTGTCTTTACAGATAAGGAGAAGGCTTAAGGGCGGAGTGGGTCTCGCCGTGTCACATCACCAGATTCCGGGAAGGCGAGCGGGCCGGCCTCGGGTGCATGCAGCATGCAAGTCAGATGAAACCATAACGTAAAACCACGATCTTTTCTCAAAAGTAATTTCCATTAAGAAAACCTGTTCGCCTTGCCACTAATCTGCCGGGAACAGCCCGTCTTCCCTTCTTTGATCCGCTTCAGACACAGGGCTCTGTCCACTTCCAGAACTCGGGCAAGGGGGAGGCGGGCCGAACGGCGGTCGGCGGGCTGCCGTTCACTGGTGACCGAGGAGAGGAAACTACAATATTCTGCATGCACTCACACGACTTTCGTTACACCTGAATTGCATCAGCAGTGACGATGATATCCGAAACAGTTACACGTTTTATCATGACAAGAAAACGTCATAAAACAACATTGCCTCATGTCATGACTCCATCAGTAGCCTTCGCAAACCCACCAGACTGGGGTTCACGGGCTCCCAATGCCAGCAGCCATTACGCGACGGGCAGACCACCTCCAGCCTAGACCTTGGCTACCCGCAGCACGTGACATCCCAGACGTAAACAGCATCCCCTCCACTCCCTTTTCGCCCCACCCGCCCATTACGGGAAAGCGCAGGGCGGTGTGGTAGGACGCGACAACATCGCCAGTATCTTACTCCGTCTGAGTTTGAGCCCTCTCTATATACAACTCCTAAGCATCTCAGTTGCTTGAGTAAAATGCGCCAACAGCTTGATAGCAATGCGACGAAGAGACGACCCGTGAAGATGACGAAGCTGTTCGTGCAGCCTTTTGACAGCTCCGACTTCGTTGCAGAGACGACTCAATATTGCATGAACGGGCAACTTTCTCGCTTTCGGACTCAACTTCATGAATATCTGACCCCAAGGGCCATTTGTTCGGTCCGTTCGGCTGGCGTTTGCGATCAGCACGCACCAGTCGGGCGGAGCTGAGTACGTACGTGATCGGCGCAGAGTGGACAGCCGTCTCAGCCGCGCTGACTCGCTAACCACTCATCGTGGCAGGCAGGGGCGCAGCCAGAGTATTGGTAAGGGGGAGCATTGAGTGACAAGTTGCCTGCTGAGGGGGGGGGGAGGGAAGAAAACGCACTAAAAATCACCGGATCTTGGCCCACTTGATTTTCAGTGGACGCAATCTTCTAAATCTTACGGAAAATGCAATTCTGTTTGCATTTTTAATCAAACAAACTGAAGAAGCGTGCGCTAAAGCAAATGTTGGTCATTTAAAGATGTTGAAGTAAGCATCAGATATAATAATATCAGCTCAATTACAACTATTAGTATACTTTTAAGTGGGAAGAGTTGCTCTAGACAACACGGTTTCTTTGTTGAGTAAATACAACTCTTAAATACGTCATCGTTTGATTACGTTATCGTACCTTGCCCAATATTGATTCGAAGTCAATTGACAGCCGTTATATCTGGAAATCGTGCTCACAAACACCAGACATGGACGACCCGACAATCATCTTTGTCTTCGCCTTGATCGCTGCATGGGCCACAGAAATGCAGGGATTTGAATAGCGTTATTATGGCGTCATGGATGTCTGGATGACCTTGCGATAGTCTCCCCCAAAAAGCCCGCACGTTTTCGCGGGCGTGTAGCTCAGAAACTAGAAGAGTTCAGGTTTTAAGATGGACATAACTGTGAACTGCGCCGAATGGTCTTGAAAATTGATATTCCAGTTAAAAACCCGATACAAATGTGGAATACCGGTTGTAACACACGCCTGGGGCTCGATTCATGCCTTTCACCTGTGGGGGCAATTTTACCAGCTTAGATATAAAAAACTAGCCAGCTAGACGCGCAAAATTCGCAGTGTGCGCTGGCCTGAATGTGAAGCTCACTTGTGTCAAAATTGGAGGCTCCTACGTCATGACTGCGGGTCAAATAAGGTTGAACAAGGTCAAACATTGGATTGGTATCCCAAACGCCCACAGACCTCCTCATGCAGTCACCCTAAACCTACATACATGCTCTGAGCAGGAGGCTACTGAGGCGTTTTACAGGTCAGTGACCTTGTTTGACCTTAAAAAGGTCAGAGTGTTGCAAAATCCTACGAGATTGTTTTGGTTTTTCTTTTGAACCAGCGATGAGGATTACGCTTGGCGGTATGTTCTTAAAAATACAATGTTGACCTGGGTCAATTTAGCTAAGTGACCTACTCCGACCTTAAAATGGTCAATGTAGGATGCTTGTTGCGGTCACCGTTATTAATCAGCTTGAAATGAGCGCCAGAAACTGGTTGGTACAGCAAGCTATCGAGTAAAAAGCATCTTGGTTTTGTCCTCGGACTGAGCTTCATGCTTGACACTAGGTCATTATAATTTTTGTAATCCTTAGGTCAATTGTTTATTCACGTAATGAACTATCTCATGGATGTATCGCCTCGTCTAACACTCCGCTGTCGCATCAGGTAAAACGATGCCCTAGAAATTGCCTTCGCTGACAGCCACGGCCTGTTCTGTCATAAGTCTGTGACCCTACAAAAAACATTATTTTTTGTTGGCACCAAAAGACCTGCCGTTCATTGACCTATAGTCATGCAAATTGGAGCGTGGCTACAACACGCCGTTTGCAAATTATTTGGGAAAACTTTTGAGTGTCAAATCGATTTTTCACAGGCGCATGGGTTTACGACTGTATGAAATAAACTGCTAGCGCTAATAATCTTGTCATAGTTAACTGAACACAGATAAGACAGTGGTAAAAGCCTTATTCCTCGGAGAAAACCAGTAGAGTGGAGATATAGATGCATTGATATTTCGGCAACATGCCTTTATCGAAACAAGAGCAGAACAGAATTCAAAAGTTGCCTGCCGAAGAGTAGCATCGTCAGCAGACAATTTTGAACCCACTTCTACTATTGCTTTGACAAAAGTATGTTGTTAAAATATCAACGCATCTACATCTTCATTCTCCAGGTTTTTCTCCGAGGAATAAGGCTATTACCATTGCCTTATCTATGCGAATAATGTTCCTTGCAAATGCACTAAGCGACTTACGTAGTTCAGTGAACCCTTACTATGCCAATAGAACTCAATGACTTTGTCAGATCTTTCTGGGCTCTACAGAAACATTGGGAGCCCCTTAAACATTGAACGTGATTCGAAATAACGCTTAAAATCTGCATTGGCAAGGCCAAACCATGCTCGTCCGTGGATGTTCAATCTTCAGCCACAATTGATGGGTGGAAAAATTATGTAACAGTTTTGAAAATGCGTACTCACAAGTTTTATAAAACCAGCGCATGGTGTTGGAGCCTCCCAGGGCGGCGTGGTGCTCTCGGCTAACACCAGGCAGCACCCGACTGGCTGACAAGAATGATAAGATGTCTTAAAGAACTACCTTTTAAGGCTTTAAGACATCAATCGGTTCGTTTACAAGCCAGCCCTAGCGTATGTTCCACCTGTACAATTTGTATGTTCATAGCATTTACCATTTACAGTGACACGAACTGGTACGGGATACGGTGGTGGAACTAAAAGAGTAAATATAAAAGCTGCATTTTCGTGTTGTCGTCACTATTTACGGCAATGCGTAACCTGTTTGTATTAAATGCTTCTCATTGGATCAGACGCGTGAGATTTGATTGGTATTACCGGTTTTGCGAAATCATTCGAAGTGAGTGGCGGATCTAGAGGAATGGTGCGTGTAGATATGTAGATATGACATGGTAGATATGTGTAGATACATACGCCGCTTGGGCTGAAAAGGCACAAAGTACCATGGTGAGCCAAGTTTCAGGGGCACCACAAATGGCTCCAAATCTTCATTTTCGAGAGACTCTCAAGTCCAAGTGCATCATCAGTCCGGGAGTAAAGGGGGGGGGGGGGGGGGGACACACCCGATACCGTCCATCCGCCGATACAATTAGAGTGGAACGATGAAAATAAAAATTGCAGCGTTAGTATGCTCAGCTTTTTTGGAACAAACATGATACTCTTAATTGCCATATCATTACATCTAACACATGCGAGTCTTACAGCCCTTTTCTTTTGTCGTAGAATAGGGCGATCTTGAGTGTGGAAATTTTTTTCAGACCCCTTCTTTGCCATTGAAAGTTTTTAAGTAAGGGGAGCAAAATGTTCCAGTGGTTTTGCGGAACATTGGCCAGTTCCACTGAATTCGCAAACAATGGGGGCTAGTAGTGCGACCGCTCGCTTGCGCAGCAAGAAACGTTCTGTCAGAAGGAAGCAATACAAGTTTTATTAATATTTTCCTGATCATTGCAGCTTGCGTTTGGGTAATCACATAATGTAAGGGACAAATGTAAGCGTAAAACCTGAAAAAAACTTACAATAAACATTCTTATCCACTGTGTACTGAAGTGGGATGAACTGCACTAAATTCAAAACGACATTCCCGCCCGCATGTACTCACGCGCGCACGAACACGTATAATCTCGATATGCACGTATATTGTATGAGTGTAAGTTATACAGTATATATATATATATATATATATATATATATATATAGTATAAGAGATAATAGACGTATAAGAGACGTCACTCAGCCTACTTCTGTGCCCTTTAACCTAGGCTGATTTGTTAGATGAAGTTAAAACAATGCCTCAACAGGAATGACCATACAAAATTTCCCTCGAGGTTTGAAAATTTTGCGCTTTGAATAAAATTTCCCCGGTCTGGTGTCCATGTGAAAGTAGGGTGTCTAAATCGCTCCATGTTCCATGCTGCAGCCGCCGGGTAGAAATGCTCTGCCATGGGCTGAGCTCCCACGGGCCTCGTGGCAGCGCTAGTAAGCAGGGTGTAGACGCCTGCACAACAGGCATAGCCACATGTGCGGTGAATACGCAATATGTGAGCTGTCAACTCAACAACACAACAACCTTACTTGAGGAGGACAGATGTCGTAGCAACCGTGCGCATGCACGAATTCAAGAAGCATGAACACAAACAAAAGCCAATCATCCAGAAACAGGGAACAAATACCTGAGCAGGCACTTAGCACCACCGACACAAAACATTCAGCGACTTGAACACTGCGACCCACATATGTGCCATTCGTGGAGAAAAAGCATCGGCCGTGACCTTTCCGGCGTAACAAGCTGTGCATCACAAAATGCTGGTGGTCGGCTGTATTTTCCAGGGAAAAACTGTGTTTAGGAAAGGTCAGGTAAAAACTATTTCCCAGAATATCTATTCGATGATTCGTTTCGGCCGCACGTAGTGTTCACCCTCGCCTGGCAGGCTTGTCAGAAACACTCCAGAATTCCCTGCCTGGCCACGGCACACCATTTGATTGCGAAACTTCGGTTAAAGGCACCGCCTCCGTCAAACGCAGCTCTGCTGCACGGCAGAAGTAGCCCAGCAGGGAGCAGCGAACGAGCCGCGCGCGGTCTTCTGGCAAAGAGCGCGTGCAGCAAGCGGAGCTGAAAGTTCAGGTGCTTGTACTAGTATAACTAGTATTAGTTCAGCGCGCCGCGTGATCTGAGGTGATGGGACGCGACACACCTGATAGCATCGCATCCTACCACGCGATCTGTTCTTTTTTCGGACGTAACGCGCGAGGTTATTTCACTTCCCGCTCACTTGCTGAATAGATGTAAAGAAAAAAATAAGTGGCGTGCATGTGGTACATTGCAAAGTCGTCTCACCAAACTGCATGCAATCGAACGATGGACAATGTCCGTGTCACTTAACAGGCGGCCACCCCCAGCCGTCATGACGTAATCCGACCTAAATCTTCCTGCAGGGCATCATCGCTGCACGACTACCTGCGTGCTCCGCATGGCTGTACAACACCACTATAACCCTCAGATGGTGACCTGATCCCTGTCGCCCCTCCCTCTCCCTCTCTCGCACCATAAGCTAATCTCGTGGGTCACTTGAGTCTCTTCTTTCGCCGTCTATTCACAATTTCCCGAGCGACACACTGACCCCACGACACAATGCACCCTTTCCCTCAGTCATTCGCCGTGGCCCTGTGCGCCCACGTGTCCGGGCGGACGACCCTTGCCTGCGGCGTTGGACAGATGTCAGTTGGCGTATGGCCGGCCCCCTGGCGTCCGCCGGGTGCCGTCCCGCCCCCCGCGGGACCGGCGCGGCGGCGCGGTGTCCTGTTCGGCTGCCGCGGTCGGGCCCGGCCGACCCGCAGCTGATTGGTGACCTCCGAACGGGACTGGCGCGGCGGCGCGGTGTCCTGTTCGGCTGCCGCGGTCGGACCCGGCCGGCCGCAGCTGATTGGTGACCTCCGAACTAGACCGCGGCGCCGCTCGAATTTCATGCTGTCGCGCGGCCGCGCGGACGGCCGAGACAGCTGATTGGATCCGTCGTGTTAGCACAGCCGGGGAAAATTGCCGGGCGGAGGCGCTCGGCTGCAAGATAGTACCGGCGGGACGGACCGGCCCGACACCGCTCGCCACTCAGAAGCGGGTAGCCTGCAGAGGTCAAAACCGATCTCATTCAAACATCTTTGCTTGCCAGCACGTCTTAGCTTATAAACGCTTCATCTGATTTGTACAGCGCCTTGGTGCTCAGAAAAGTGATGCCCGACCGATTAAAATCGGGTATCGAGTTGGAATACTTAAAGCATGCGAACCTCGCTGACGTTGCCAAGTCATACGACGGTCATCGGTTCTCCTAGCAGTCTTCCGTCCCGCAGCTCCATGCCTGGTAACAAAACACCCCCGGGGGAGACGGGGGGGGGGGGGGGCGCCGCTCCGACGCCGGCCGACGTGCTGACAATGGTGCCGAGTTGAGCCGAGCCGGGGCCATTTCACACGAGAACGTCGTTTTTACAGGCGCAGGACGGCGGCGGCGGCGGGCGAAATTGGCTGTCCGTCGCGGCCGGGCGCGCGGCGTCAACAGCACCGGCGCCAGCTCAGCATCCGTTCCGCCCGCCGAGAGCGCCGACTGCCCTCTCCTCCGCCCTTCGAGAGCACGGGCTGCCCTCTCTTCAGCCCAAGGAGCTCTCGTCGTCCGAGCAGCTCTCGGCCCGGGATGGCCGTGGCTGTCGGGTAGCTTTGAGCAAGCCACGGTCAGTGTGGCGGATGATAAAGCCATCGCGAATACAGCGAGTCTTGAGCTTTCGGTAGTGACCGTCGACATTACGTGGTTTAGGGACAGATGCTGAAATGTGGTCTGCCGAAAAGCATTGCTCGTGCGAAGTCGTTACATGAAAGACGTGATATTTAATGACAAGGGCGGCGTCACGTAGTGACAGGTGAGGCAAGCTACAAAATGAAAACGTCGGTCATGGTGCTAATTTTTGCCGTTTTGCAGGCAACTCTCGTTTCAGAGGAGAAAAGTTTTGATAGGAACACGACGCGAAAATTTACTGACAGCGAGAGTGGCGGTCCATGACCGATGATCAGCCAATCACGCGCGTCGGTGAGGACGTCGTTACATTTACAGCACGAAGCACCTTCAAAATTTGCTTCCGATGCACTCTAGCTACCATGCAGGGTTTTCGCAAATATTCACAGGTGGAAGCTACGCATGTCTTCATACGTCGCCTACCTGCTCCCTTGTGGCGCTGGTACCAGGATGGACTTGCATTACACCCCATTTATTGCCGCCGATCACAAGCGACAAACCAATGGCCGCGTACCCCCCCCCCCCCCGTCCTTACTTCCACCACCGCCACCATCAACACCACCTTCACAGCTGCACCTTTACCTATAACGACCGACTTTCCAGCTTAACCCCGATCGACCCCTGCCACGCAAAGTTATGGTACATTTGGCCGTCACTGCGGTCATCCACCGACAATGCCACAAAGTTTCTTGTCGTAATACGTATGATGCAAATAAACGCCACATTTCTTTCCGCAGGGTGTTGTTTCCTATTCAGTTGGGGAGGAAGGCGGCTCTCCACCCCCGGCTCGAGCCCCAGCCCCACTCCCACTTTGAGAGGGCGGCCGACTAAATATTTGAAAAAACCCTGTTGTGAGCTATTTTCGGAGTAGGTTGGGTCTTCTTCCTGTCAAGCCCCTGGTCAATTTGCGAAACTATGCTCGTGGGTCTGCCAATGCGCTCAAGTCTCATTGGCAGAAGAGGCGGTGTCAATTTCACTTACGTTCCCAACCCATAGAGGCCTAGTCCGGCGTGGTTCTTTCTGAACTATGCACTTCTTTTCTTGATATGTTCGTGCTTCCAAAGGATTGATCGAATAACGGATCCACAATGTTTGGCATTGCACTGGCCACAACAAAGTACAGACAAGGATACCCACCGATAGCGAACGAGGCGCGACAAAAACGCCGCTGTGGTTGTTTACTAGGAGTCAAATTACGCTTTGAAGCAGAGCTCGGATTTCTCATTTTGCAGCAAGTGATGGCCGGAACTTGTGTGCAGCCCGAGGAAAGCGGTGACAGACATTTAAAACCCTTGTTGTTTTGATGTTGTGCTATAAAATAGACATAATGGACATGAAACAGTTGTTTGCAATTTTGTGCACCAGTACTAGGTGCGTGGTTGTAAAAAAAGTGATCTATAACAAAAAAGCAGAACGATAGCAATTATTCGTGTTCATAGCAGCTTCAACCTACCCCCAATACCGGCCCTGTTTCGCTGCAAACCGCGTCCCGAATGAAATCATGACTCACCCCATTGGCCAGTTACATGCCATTCTTAACGTCGTTTCTGTTAATAGCAATACGAATAGTATGAAATAATATTAATTTTGAAGATATGTGCTACGTTGATCCTAACGAATCCGAGAAAAAGAACTGTATGCATCCTATGCATAGAAACATGTAGACACAAATGGCATTTCGTAACGCTGGTGCACTTTTGATAGCATCGTGTTCCACTTAATGCAGACACCCATTGTGTCCGTATTGTGGCTCAGCGTTTTATGCACATAACGCGAGCACGCAAGCAGACACATCTCAGAAAGTAACTCAAGTTTGGATCCCGGATCTTCCGGAAGCTAGGATCTACGTTAAAAATTTACCAAAAGATCGCCTATGATCCAAGGCTCAATTTAAAAGCTTGTCGAATGACTTTGTGATCTTACATCTTTCTTTATAATAATTCTACAAGGTATCTCCTGATGTCGAGAATTATTTATCTAATCAGCTCAAGGGTCGTTTATGATCCATAAATCATATTGGATGGGTGTCATAAACCAGTGGGGTGGCACATTTCAGTGGCAATTAAAACGCGCCCGAGCGGCCAGTTGACTGCCACACGCTCGGGTGGAGTGGCGGATCCATTTCACCCTCTGAAACCTCAGAAAAGAAGAGAAATGGGAACAACAGATTCTTCGAGTTAATTGGCCTATATGTGAAATCGGTATTCAAAATTTAAGCCTTCTAGGTCAGAGCATTTTGGGTCAAATAAGTCTACACAGGGTCATGCTCCAGATTTGTGTTCGAAGTGCCCCCATACCCCCGCATGCAACCGCCTTTGACCTCGTTACCCGCTCTGAACAGAAGGCCACTGGTATTTATTGCATTCCAGTGACCTTGTTTGAACTTAAGAAAGCCATGACGATCTAAAACCTATGAGTTTGTTTCAATTTTGGAATTTCAATAAACGTGAAGGATGACGCTAGGCAGTATGCTGTAAAGCAAAATTTGATCTGGGTCACTTTGGATCAGTGACCTCTGATCTTTAGACCTCTGATCTTTAGATCTTTGAAGCTATGGCAGATTTCGATTGCGGTCCCTGTCGTCCTGGGTCAAGGGAATATGCTGTTATCATAAATCCAATTGTTTTTCTTGCCTGCGAAACAATCTCAGATGCATGACTTCGTTTAACACCCTGTTGTCGTACCAGATTGAACGATACCATAGAAATTGCCTTCGCTAACAGCCACGGCCTGACTTCGACTTGCCATTGACTTGCCATAGGTCAACGATACTCAAGGTACGTTCACTTATTAATCCAAACGATCCGCTATTTCATTACCTACAGCTATGTAAAAGGTTGGCGCGGCAACGCCACGCCGTTCGGAAATTAATCTGGACAAAACATGGGGGCGGGGGCGGGGCGGAGGAACTGACTTTCTCCCGTCCAGGCACGTGCTAATGCTTGTTTCAAATTTGTCTTGAGAAGTTTTTAAATCCATCGCAGAAAATTCACTAAGCATTTGAAGATAAGCCTTAAGCCGGACCACCGATATATGTGTTGTCTTGTTTTCAAAATTTACACTGTGCAGTCTTTTATCGGGCAGGACAACTATATAATATCTGGCGCATCTCCGAAATAGCGCGTCACTCACTTGAAGGGAACTTGACAACTATAAAAAAGGTTCATGGCTAGTGAGTATCCTTCACCACTGAAAACATACGTCCCTGTAAATTTCATACTTAGCTAGAATTTCTCAAGGAAAATGAGTTCGCTACTCACTAGAACATTCAAAGTGTGAAGAGGGAACATACCAAGTTTGAAGATATTGAAACAAGCATCCGATATCACGGCGATTTATGTCAGGTGATGCTGTCCCGACTATGCGCCCTCAGCGAACATTCCTGCATGGCGTCACTGAGGTACACCTTACATCACGTTTGGTGGGTGCAATGGGTTGTAAGATCACGGCAAACACAAAAAGACTAGTTCAGTCTACAGCTCCGTCCAACTTTGAAGGTAATTTAAGAACAAAGGTGGCACTATAGGACCCGAAAAAAAACATTTAATGACTTGAAGCGATTAAAGGCCTCACAATTGCAGCCACAGGAATAAGTTTATTTTGTTCATCACGACTGCTGCCTTTCGATGAAATTACCCCAAACGAATCCATCGAACTTCTATACCTCAGTTGGCATCAAGGCAGGACCCCGGTCGGACAGATCATCCACCGGGACAGAATGGTCAAATCTCGGTGTACACTATGACGGGTAACCGAAACGAGCTTGCGCGCACCTCTCACCTTCTTGGGTGATATATATATATATATATATATATATATATATATATATATATATATATATATATACATATATATATATATATATACATATACATATACATACAGAGCATCAGTCTGGTAAAACAGCGCAAGAGGCAAAGGTGAAGAAGCTCTTCGGCCGCGGCCTCTGACCCGAACCGAGCTAGGTACATTAACGCGGCTCACTGCAACGGGAACAGCCAGGTGAACGCGCACTGGGGCCTGGTCATTTACTGCAGCTGGACCCTCGAGGATGCCCAGGTTGAGGCGCACTGGGGCCTGGTCATTTACTACAGCTGGGCCATCGCGGATGCCCAGGTTGAGGCGCACTGGGGTCTGGTCATTTACTGCAGCTGGACCCTCGCCGATGCCCGGGCTAAGGCGCACTGGGGTCTGGTCATTTACGACAGCTGGGCACTCGTGGATGTCCAGGTTAAGGTGCACTGGGGCCTGGTCATTTACAACAGCTGGGCACTCTGGATGCCCAGGTTAAGGTGCACTGGGGCCTGATCATTTACTGCAGCTGGGCCCTCGCGGATGCCCAGGTTGAGGCGCACTGGGGTCTGGTCATTTACTGCAGCTGGGCCCTCGCCGATGCCCGGGCTAAGGCGCACTGGGGTCTGGTCATTTACGACAGCTGGGCACTCGTGGATGTCCAGGTTAAGGTGCACTGGGGCCTGGTCATTTACTACAGCTGGGCACTCGTGGATGCCCAGGTCAAGGCGCGCTGGGGCCTGGTCATTTCTACAGCTGGGCCCTCGCGGATGCCCAGGTTAAGGCGCACTGGGGTCTGGTCATTTACTACAGCTGGGCCCTCGCCGATGCCCGGGCTAAGGCGCACTGGGGTCTGGTCATTTACAACAGCTGGGCACTCGTGGATGCCCAGGTTAAGGTGCACTGGGGCCTGGTCATTTCAACAGCTGGGCACTCTGAATGCCCAGGTTAAGGTGCACTGGGGTCTGGTCATTTACTGCAGCTGGGCCCTCGCCGATGCCCGGGCTAAGGCGCACTGGGTCTGGTCATTTACGACAGCTGGGCACTCGTGGATGTCCAGGTTAAGTGTGCACTGGGGTCTGGTCATTTATTACAGCTGGGCCCCGCGGATGCCCAGGTTGAGGCGCACTGGTGTCTGGTCATTTACTGCAGCTGGGCCCTCGCCGATGCCCGGGCTACGGCGCACTGGGGTCTGGTCATTTACAACAGCTAGGCACTCTGGATGCCCAGGTTGAGGCGCACTGGGTCTGGTCATTTACGACAGCTGGGCACTCTGGATGCCCAGGTTAAGGTGCACTGGGGCCTGGTCATTTCAACAGCTGGGCACTCTGGATGCCCAGGTTAAGGTGCACTGGGGCCTGATCATTCTGCAGCTGGGCCTCGCGGATGCCCAGGTTAAGGCGCACTGGGGTCTAGTCATTTACTACAGCTGGGCAGTCGCGGATGCCCAGGTCAGGCGCGCTGGGGCCTAGTCATTTACTAACTCGCCGATGCTGATTTTTATAATACAAAGCGTACCGTTGGTTCGCTTTACTTTTGCCCACAAAACTTCGGATAAGGCGTGCTCTGGCCCCTAACCAAACACTGTCTAAGAGCGCACCGCAGTCCACCTTCATGAGCTTTTGCCTATGAATATTCGATGCAGCGGATCAATGAACGATATTCCTCGTTTGACAGCAGACTTTAGTCCTATGACTGTCGACCGTGCAATGTCATCTCTGTAGCGTACAAGCAGGAAAGGCACTCTAGCAGGTCCATCGTCTCCACAGCCGGCTTCAACGCGCTGAGTGCCCCATGGGTAATACCGGCATCGAGCTGGAAGCCACACATTTACGTTGCCGCGTGCCGTTTGGAGGCAGAGGATGTTCGCGACAAGCTGGACGAATGCCTAGGTCTTCCGGCTGATGGATCGACATGCCACAGTCTTAACGGCACTTTCCAGTCCCTCCATCGACCCTTGGCCAGTCGATGCTGGTTGAGTTGTTAAGGTGAGTGATTTAGCCGCTGCTGGCTGAGGATGCCCTTGGTCTGGACATGCTACAGGTCCTGAGTACCCCGCACGAGCTGGCACGTCTGGCGCAGTAGGCGAGCGATCCCTGACGCCAGTTCAGACGGTTAGCTCAGGGCTGGACATGCTTCGTCAGCCACCGCACGTCGGGTCGGCTTGCTCGCGTCCCAGTGATCAGTTCATGTCTATGGATGACAACAGCTTTTATAGTGAAAAACGTCCAGCGCGGGTTGCCTGGGCCTTAGGGAACCGAATAGCGCGTAACCTTTTCCACGCGTCATATTTGTTAAACACCAAGCACATGCACAAGGGGCGTACCCAAGCCCACTACCTTCCAATGTGGACCCGCGCGGCCACCTTACTGATTTTAGAACTGAACTGGCACAAATTGGAGTTCTTCTTCAAAACTGACTTCATCCAAGATAATAAAGCACGTAAAATATATCATGTATGTACAAGGCAGACCTCTCTTGATACATACATTGACATCATTCATACCATTTTTAAATGTGTGGGTCAATATGCAGTCATAACCGCATGTGTTAGAACTGAATCTTTTGCGCACAAGAATGTCAGTGCCATCAATAACAATCCTTATCGTAATTCAAAGACTACCGCACTGAAGCACGCCGCAGACTTAATAGTTTGTATCCAACAATAAAGTGCGTTCATAGAACAGACAATCGTCTTGGTCATAAAATCATTCATTTTCAAATTTCTAATTTTAGAGCGTCAATCGCTAATTGACTTCCTGGCATTGGTTAACAAGAAGCAATAACTTAGCATTTTATCGGCAAATTTTCTGCTCTACTCAGCATTATTAGCAGAGACCACTTACAGGCGAGAATCAAACGCATACTCTTGTGCTCCGTAGATCATTTCGCTCGCCTCCCCCCCCCCCCCTCTCTCTCTCTGTTTATTGAAATACAACACTAAATATTGTAAAATTTTTCGAACCCATTCCAATGATCTATGTTTGACTTAAGCCGCACACCTCAACCAACATAGGTCTGCGCACAAAAGCAAATACATTGGCGCACGGTTGCCACCGCCGCTGAAAGTAAAGGCGACACTGAATGCCTGAAACAAAAAAATATCTTTAAAATGCTAGTCATGTGAGTGATGAGCGCCGCCAGCACTGACATGTTAAAAAATTCTGCAGCAGCGTAACGAGCCCTCAAAGTTCCGCAATGACCATTCTCTCAACCAGCGATAATTTTTGTGTCTGCTCATGGGCCCTTCATTTTCGCTTGCGGCTGTCTTTGGTCACCTGGAGGCCCAACGATGGCCAATTGCGTTGCGCTTTGTGTAAAAGAACGGTGTCCATTCGGCAGGTTATTGACCTCTTCAAAGCCTATGGGGCCCCTTTCGGGTTACAAGGAGAGAGCGGCATGACCCCGTGAACCCTCTGGATCCGCCCCTACACACAGCTTACCCGCGTATTGGTCATGTTCGTTTATCAACCCCCAGAGATGCCCCACCAACTGGTGCCCCTTTTCCACCGCTGCAATACCCTCACGTGCAAGATGAGGTCGATGTATTGCCAGTTCACCCACAATACCTCGGTGCATAAGGTGCCCCGATGTCTTCATCTGGGACCATGCCACCATTGACATCCTATTGGTCTCCCCTCCTGAGACTCAGGCTGTGCAGCACACAAGCTGCCACACCGAGCTTTACCACTTCCTCTACGACTGTGCTTCTACATATGTCAGACGTCGGACTCTAGCCTGAAACATTCCAAACGTGTGCTCCATGATGACAGTTACTGACAGCAGCTCGTGGTAGAGGCTTCTTTTCACCACTCTCCCTGTTGCTGGTTGTCTCTTAAAGGAGTCATCATCTAGGTGTGCGGCTGAAATGCTGAATCGCCCACCACAAGACCACCTCCCATTAGCTGCCTCACGCTTGACTCGTTATTGACAAGAGCTTGACACAGAGGCCCTTGCTTAAACGCTCTAGTCATGGACGCTGCCTGAACAGTCAGTTCTGCCATCAATGAACATGGTCCTTGCACGATAAACAGCTGTCAGGTTTACAGAAAAATCCCTTTGTGGTGTATTGCGTGACTAGTGTGCACCTGGGCGCGCCTCTGCGGCCGACCGTCGGAGGCAGCGGCCGACCGGCCACCGCGGTCAGCGGTCACCGGGACGCCTGTCGACTGATACCGGTGAGAGCGCGCGTATGTCACATTGGTGGCAGCGAGTGGGGGCGTGCCAAATGGAGTCGAGGGAGAAATTGGCGTGGGGTGATGGGGAAGAGCTGGAAGACTTCTTGCGCCGGTTGGATGCCCGTCGGCTGGGGGTGGGGGACAAGAAAAAACGGTGGGGAAGGCGCTTCTTGGCCTCGGTTCGCGGATTGCGGTGATGGATGCGCTGTCAGAAGAGGACACAAGGAATGTTCGGAGCCTGCACTCGACGCTACGTCGGGAGTTCGGTCCGTCCCAGAGCGGGTATCAGAACCGGCTCAGTCAGCGACGTAAGCAGCCCTCCGAGACATATGATATGTTTCTTTCCGATTTACTTCTTTGTTTCGTGGTGCGTTTCCTGGCTCGGAGCCTGACATGTCTGTTGGAGCCGCTGTCTTGAGGAGTCGGTTCTTGGATGGCATCTCGTCAGATGTTGCGGCACAGTTACGTCTGTTGTATCCCAGCATCGGCGTTGATAAGATGCCGATACATGTCAAACTACATCGCTCGCTCGCTGAGGCTGTCCATCGCTCGCCGGCTAAAGTCAGTCAAATTGTGGAGCGGTCGGCGGTAGAGAAGGGAGCGGTTGGTCATCTCCGGGACGAGGTAGCCGAGCTCTCTCGTGTCGTAATTGAGATCCGCGCGGCGGGGGGCCCGGCCGGCCGGCCAGCTGACGCTATCGCCGGGGGCGGTGTGACGTCATTCGGGGCCGGGCGGGTCAGCCAGCTGTCCGCTCAGCGGGGCGGGGGACCGCCACGTGACCCGGCCAAGGTCAGCTGGGAGGGCGGCACACAGGAGCGTGCACAGGGGGAGGGCAGCGGTGCGGCAGGGCGGGGTTGGCCGGCGCCCCGGGTCGGGCCGGACGGGTCGGGCCGGGCTGGTTCCGGGGTAGACAAATGCGATGTTGGACAGGTGTTTTTTTCTGGCCACCTGCAGATGGAGTGTACTCAGGCGCCATTGGGTCGCGACCTGGGGCGACCGGTCCCTTTCATCTACTGGTGTTGTCGTGAGTTTGGGCAGACTCAGCATGATTGTCATCAGGCTTTAAACTGGGGAGGGTTACTACCGCGGGACCGGAGGTAACCGGACACGAGGTCAAAGGTCCCCCAATTCGCACGTCCGTTCGCTTCATGTGCGTGGTCGTTCGCTTCATGTGCGTATTACGAAGGTGGACTGTACGTGGTTGGTTGATACGGGAGCAATGGTTGCCTGTGTGTCGGCATCCCTTCCGGGGGTCAGCTCATTACCACTCAATCCAGCGGTTGTACACACAATCGCAGCCAATCGCACAACATTGGAATGTGATGGAATGGTTTCGGCAAACGTTTTGATCGGTCCGGCAGCGATAAATGACGTTCAGGTATTGGTGGTGGAAGATTTGTCCGCTCCGGCTATCCTTGGAAATGATGTTCTGGCGTCGTTTAAGTCCTTTCAATTTAACTTCAGTGAGCGGATGCTGTATCAGGAGGGGTTTTCGCGCACCGCTGGAGCAGCGATTAGATGGCACTCCGATGCAGGCAGTTTCTGTGCGCCTTGCATCTGGTTTCACAGTGGAACCATTTTCTGAAAGGATCATTTACGCACAAGCTGAGGACTTCGGGTCTATTTCTCGAGATGTTATGTTGTGCGTCGGTGGAAAAACTGAAGAGGAGCACCTGCACCTCCTGCAAGCTGTGTTGGAGAGGCTGAGGTGTGCTGGTTTGACTGTAAAGAGCAAGGAAGTGGTGCCCTGCAGACGGCGCATGTTTCTTAGGCACGCTGTGTCATCATCAGGTCTCGAGCCAGATGCCGAAAAGGTTGAGGTTTTCAAGAATTGGCCGCGACCACAGCCAACCAAACAGTTGAAGCGATTTCTTGGGCTTTGCAATTACTACAATGATTTCGTGCCACATCTCCAGGTTGTTGCGGCTCCGCTGCATAAAATCTCTGGAAAGACCAAGTTCCAGTGGGATGAACGGAAAGAAAATGCTTTTCAAGAACTGAAACAGGCTCTCGGCAGGTTCACGCTCTCACATATACCAGACATGTAGCAAGAATTTGAGGTTAGCAAGGATGCGTCGGACTTTAGTTTGGGCTATGTTCTATCACAGAGGGACCGATCAAGGGTCGATAGGCCGGTGAGTTTTACCTCGAAGGCCTTCTCAGATAACGAAAAAATTAATACATTCGAAATAGGGAGGTGTTTGATTTTGTTTTTGATTGGAGAAAATTCAGACCGTACATGCTTGCAGCGCGCTTCAGGTGGTTCACTGACCACTGTGGGCTTCAATGGTCACGCGACACCAAAGATCCGAGAGGGCGGTACGCATGCTGGGTTGAAGAGGTTGAGGAGTTCAATTTTTCCGTACCTTCCCGTCGCGCCGAGAAGAACCAACATGCTGATGCCATGTCTCGCGTGATGATCTCCGCGGCGCAGCCAGCGCCACAGTCTCACCCACGCGATCTGATCCACCTGGCGGAGGAGGGAATGCGAGATGCTCAGGGTCAGGACGAGGCGTCCAGGACACTGCGCATGGAAGCACGTCTCAATGGAGTGCAGGGTCCACACAGCCGCCGGTGGCGACAGCGTGGTTTTGAAGCGGTCATTGATGAGGGCAGCGGTCTGTTAATCATTGTCAAAGCAGGTATGAAGAACACAATGATCCCGAAAGGTCTCAATCCAAGTGTTTTGAGCCTCAAACATGACGTTCAAACATGACTTCAGACATTTCGGTGCTGGAAGAACCTGTCAGCTGCTGAAGCAGGTTGAATATATTTGGTGGGAAATAGGGCAGGATGTCAGGAACTACTGTACGAGCTGTTTGGTGTATGCACGTTCAAACAACACGTAGCGTCGTTTCACGGCGCCGTTGGAAATGACGACGCAGTCCACAGCTCCTTGGCAGCACGTCGCTGTTGACCTGATGGGGCCGTTCGGACGGCAACCCACAGGACGGGGTAATCGGCACATTCCAGTCGCACTGGACCTTCTGACTAAAAGTGTCGAGTTGGCTGCCATTCCAGACAAATCGGCAGAAACCGTCGCCAGCTCACTGATCGAGAGTGTCGTGTAACGTCACGGTCTCCCGGAATCCATACTGAGAGATCGTGGTCTGGATTTGACAACCAGCATCTGGCGGTGTTGGCACAATCGATGGGCATAGACGCAGAAAGGGTTAGTGCATTCCATCCACAGTCGAATGGGGCCGTGGAAAGGGCGAACCAGACAATCGATGCCCTGATCCGTCGCAATGTGCGGGAGTCGGGATGCGAGTGGGACAAGTGTCTGGGTGTTGTTAGAGTCCAGTATATGTCAGCTCCGGACAATGCCACTGGTAGATCTCCTTTTTTCTCCAGTTTGGTCGCCACACACGCCCTCATGAGATAGCTCGAGCGGAGGAAAGTTCTTCGAGCCGTTTCGGCACAGAGCAGGCTTGGGTCAGAAACCTGGTGAAAACGTTGGTGAGAGCTCACGAAGAGACAGTCAGACGGAAGCAGAAGACAAAACAGGAAGGTGCGGATACAAGAAGAAAAAAAAAACCCGGTAAATATGGTCCCTTATCATCTGGGGATCGGGTGTTTATGAAGATTCCACAAAAGCCAGGAACGCCAGGAAAAGTTCAACCCCGTTGGGATGGTCCCTTTGTAGTGATCAGCTGCCGACAAGGGAACACATACCGCATCAAAAGAGAGGACAGCTTTAGGCATCGTTTCATGCATCATTTCGATCGGTTGAAACCTGTGGGAAGAAGGCAGCGGCATCTGACAAGGCAGGGTGACAGGAACCAGGGGACATAGGCAGATGAGAAGGTGACAAATGACGCGGACAGCTCAGAAAATGACTCGGAGTATGAAAATGCCGAGAGACGTGTTTAAGAAACTGAGGTGATGGTTGATCGTTCCACTGAAGCGCGAGTAATCCCCCACCGCCGCCACAGTGAGAAGCGAGGCCGTCCTCCTGAGCGATACGGCGAATGGACGTGTAGTCTGCACGGTTGGGGGGGGGGGGGGGCGGAGGGGGGTGGATACGGATGGACTCGCAAGCTGCAGAGGAGATAGTGTGGTGTACTGCGTCACTAGTGCGCGCGCCTGGGCGCGCCTCTGCGGCCGACCGTCGGAGGCAGCGGCCGACCTGCCGCCGTGGTCAGCGGTCACCGGGACGCCCGTCGACTGATACCGGCGAGAGCGCGCGTATGTCACACCTTTATGTTAGCATATGCCCTAGGCTCATGAGAGGTACGCCACCTAGGAGTGTGGCATTGTTCAACTGAACCGTTTACATTGTTAACCTTTCAGCCTCCTAAATTCCTCCTTCGCCTGATCTTCTGCTGCCCTGGTACTAGGCATATTGTTGAAGATGCCCTTCAAGCCGGCTAACAAGTTAAAAATCTCATTCACTTACTCCCGTGCAGCTGATATCGCAGCTCCGAGCATTATTGCAACTTTGCGGAAGCTGGCTAGGCTCTCCAAATATCAGAGTGTCAGAAACACTTCTTTTTTAAGATTCGAAGGATGAGATCCTGACATGGGTTTTCTTCTCTTTCTCCTAGAGGGTCGATCGATTCACCTTCAGTCGCCCTTGGAAGGCGGAACTGTTTCTCAAATGGTTCATCCGTCGGGCGAGGAAAAGTTTCTTCATAAAAGTTCATCTGCTTCACCAGGAGGCGTCGAGGGGACCCGCCAAATGACGGAGCACTATCAATATCCCGCTACACCAGTACGCTCAAGTTCTTGACACTATACATGGCACCAATGTGCATTGTGGCATGCAGGTGGAGTCACGGCAATTTAATCGGTTCGGACGTGTTAGGAGTAACTCATATCACTTTTCATGCCCCCACCACATGAACAGGTCTTGAAGATTAACTTTATGGAAATAATGGAGCCCAATGTGTGACTCTTCCCGGGCTCCAAACGTCGTGCTGATGTTCCTGAAATTAACAAAACTGCCAACAACATCACCTTGTATAGGCAAGTTAGTACCTACCACGCTTAACTCGCTTATGAGCATATTTTCACGCCACGCTGTTGAATGGCCCTTCTTTCCAAGTTAAAATGCACTTAGCGTAGGTTAAGGTGCATACATATGTCTTATATATCCACCACTATCACACTTGGGTCGTTGTCGTGTTTTCAAAGCGTAAAGGCTATTCACGTAAATACACTTCTGGTTTGTCGATGACACGCTATACCAACGCATAATCCGGATCCGGCGCCTCAAAATCGTTATCCACCGCTGGGAGCACTGGTACTATTTCTCTGCCTAATTCTCCGGGCAGAAAGCTCCCCATGTCATCAAGAACGTTCAAATCGAGGTCGCACCCAATACATTCACTTTACACTCACCACAGACGACGGCCCTTTGAAATCTCCACGTATGTCACAGATTCCAAGCCTGTCGCCAGTTTTCGTAACGCATGAACACGCGTCCCAATTTAGCGGTCGGCGAAAAGCCCAGACCCTGGGTGTGCGGTTTGAAGTTCAAAGGTGGAGGTAAAAAGGAAGGTGAAGTAACAAATTTACCTGTCAGCCCTCACATCAAATGCTCCATCAGCACGCATGACGTCACGCATGCCAGCTGACAAACGTGTTGACGACCGACCGAACAGAACGCAACGCATATCTTACTTTCACGCGAGTTTTTCTTCGCCTGTATTGTGGAGAAGGGAAACTCAGACGATATAATATATATAATCCATGGGCCCGGAAACTCGGACTCGGACCTTCGCCCGGACAACGCTCGACCAATCGTGGCTACGAACACATCTTGGATGATAGACCAATCAGTAACTGAATCCATACGCTGAAGATTCGCTCAACTCACCTGAACTATTTATTGACTGCAGTACTTGCAATAAGTAGCATAATAAAGGTTATTTTTGGTTGGTTTCAACTTGCGATTTGGTTCAATTAATTTATGTCAACTATGCTCCACAAAACAATCTACCTCCTCCAAATGTAACATAACTTATGGATGGCCACAACATCAGTTTTGCTGCCTGCCATCTCAGTTGTACCAAAGGCACTCATTAATGTTCGGCTGTTCATATTTAATGACTTTTAGTTTGAGATGTTGGTTTCACATTTTAAAAATGATGGCCCATTTGCTAAAAATATCTACCTCATAGTGTAATTGCTATGCAGCTTAGAGTATTCCTGTGTTAAAAATATGGTGTATTTCTACAGTACAGTCATATGCCAGTCAGCAAACTATGGTAGCTATTGATATCTTGTTAAAGCCGACATGAAAGACCACTTTACCGAATTTGAAGCAAATAGTAAGTTAAGGAAAAAAATAGTTGGATTACATGTCTTGCGTCATCGTAATTTGTCTTACGAACAAAACTCGATGGATTTTTAACTGAAAATGAATAAATCTGGTATGGTTTCAATTTGGTTTTTATAAATAATGATATGAAAGCAAAAAGGTTGGCAATTAGTTGCTTCACAGGATAAATTTGTTGGCCTTTGAGGGCAGGATTTTTTTCTGCTCCCCCACAAGATAACCATTAATCATGGCCACCAACCTACAAGATTAAAATACAAAATGAATAAGAGGATGTATGCATGTAAAAAGTTTCGTAGGACAGAGTTTCGCTACCGAACACTTCTGTATTAGCTGCGCCAGGTTTGTCCCAGAGATATGTACAGCAGGGTAATGTAAGGTGGTGAGGTAGTAAAGCTGGGGTGGCTCAGATTTATCATCATTGAGCCACGCCATGAACAAAAAAGCTAACTGGGGGTTTAACAGGGCAAAATGACGGTAAAAATTAGTTCCTTGCGTCAAATTGTCTCCTTTCCCTATGAATCGCTCACTCTTTGGTGCATATCAAACATGTTTGGGCGGCTGGCGAATTAATCTAAGTTACGCGTGAAATATTTGCAAGTTTGCACTTGGAACATTTTGCAGAAAAACTGGGCAACACTTTGCGGCATCGAAAGTGTCTTTAAACATGATCGGAGAGGAAAGAAACATGAAGCTGCATCACACTCGTATGATGCCAAAGAAAAAAAAACATACACAAAAGTAATTAAATAAATATACACTCTTAGAGTTGTTTAGGTCAGTTTGGTAATCAACTAACTTGACTAAACATCTGTGAAAATGAGTGCTCAATTTGTGATAATCAGCTTTTAGATTTCATTTAGAGGGCATTTCTTGAACTTTTCATTCCTAAGTTTCGGGAGTGATGGACATAAGTGGTCAAGTTTTTTCGGGTGGAAGAAATCCGTTTTAAAAAATTGCGCTGTGCATATATAGGCATGATTGAGATGTAAGTAAGGCAGGATACAGCCACGGGTGTCCAGGCTCGGTGCAACCTTGTTTATGCTTGATTGTTTCAAGTGAGCTCGGTTTTAGATGACACTTTAAAACCTCTGAAAGGAAAATATGGGTTTGACATGTGTGGTCAGGCAATGCTAGGCAAAAGTGAACAATTCATATCAAACATGGGGAAAAGGAGTTCAAAATTCATCCTCATAAGGTGTTGCCTTACACCCAAAGTCGGCAATTCTAGGACACTGCTTTGCTCCTGTTCTCCATCTCTCATTAATGCTCTAGCGCAATCAATTAACTGGGCAACGCAACCACTCACCAAACCACTCACTGCCACTCACCTTTCCTTTGCTACCCTTGTTTCAGGCAGTCCAAAACCCTTCCTATGTACCCTTCGTGGCATTCCCCAAAATTAGAAGCAAGTGCCTTTCCTCCCCCTACCCCGAAACCGAAGAGCTACCACATCAAACTCGCAGTTTTTGGCGGGGCGAGTGATTTAATTTGGTAGCCTTTTTTCTCACCGCTGACGGGCTGGCAAAAACTTCTGGCACCTCCAAGGCGGCATATACCGTCACAAACCACGTAAATTTATGGTCACGTGACGTGACATAGTAGAAAGCTGGGCCGCGATTAATGCTGCCAAATGCGCTGACGACGGATCGAATGAGGCCCTGGCGGCATGTCGGCTGCCCCCATTATATTTCCACTATTACGAAGCAATGATAGCCCACTCGTTGAATGTTGTGTTCACCCGTTGATGTCATGTTCGTTTGAAGCAGCCATCCATTCCACACACGCGGCACGTTTTCCAGGACGTGTCTCGCCGACCCTCCGCAGGAAGGTTTGAGTTCACGCTCAGCCGACGGGGAGCCCTCGGGCGCACATAAACGGCACACCGACGTATGCACTCGGTTATCCGCTGATCTCATCACGAAATTGCTGCTGGTGGGCCTGATGTACTGTCACATGCATACTGCTAGTGCTACATACTGCTACCCGACGTGCATAATGCTACTGCTCATTTTGGTCAATGAGATGCAGGGTCACAGCGACTTTCCTGATCACCAGGTTATGAAATTATAATCCAAAGCGCTAAGGTGAAAAACTGCTCTCGATTCTGATGGGAAACACCCAAGTTCCAGACGTTTGCAACGTGTTCAATCTCCCCGCAGTTGATAAGCTACTTTCTCCGGAAGGGCGCACTCCTGAGGAACACCATAGACGACTTGCACTTGACGATATTGAGTGCCAGTCTCTGCTGACGGACTATGACGTCATACGGTCGAGGTAGAGTTGCAGCAGCTATCCGCCTGAAAGTGATACAATTTGGTAACAAAAATGGACATCATCGGCGTACAGACGGCACAACGAATAACGCGTGGTAAACCGCCTTTAACATTGAGGAGACGAATGGAGCCAAAAGAGATCCTTTGGAACACCATCGGCTGCTGGTTTTCAGCTGCAGGCTTTGCCTTTCACCATTACTCTTAAATACATATCTGGCAGGCGCAAGATGACCAGGGGCACAGCCATGAGAGGGGAGTTGAGAGCCCTCCTCTCCTCCTCTTGAGCCCGCATTTTTGTTATTCCACAGACCATGGCTCCAAAAACAATAAAAAAGGCCAGATGCGTGCTCACCGGATTTCGACCTTCCCCTAACAAAATCCAGACAACTCTCTTGGAAACAACCCATTCCAATATGAATTCGGTATGATAATGCTATTTCAGTTTGCGAATTACGAGCGCGTGATTAACATTTTGAAAAAAGGCGATTGATTGGTGTATATGGCATTGTTCTATCACCTAGGGACGCAGAAGGACTCTTTGTTAGAGGGCGGCACAAGGTTGGCAAACGCCTCCCCCAAAGAGAGAGATGGCCACATTGATTTCGAGGGGCGCGTATTTCTACGTTTTGTTATCCTCTTTACTTCCTTTAAAGCGAATGTTCCAACTTTGGAGATATTGAACGAAGCATCAGATATGATGGAGTGAGCTAACTTATAACTTTGAGCATACTTTAAGTTTAAAAGATCTCTCTAGGTGACACAATTTCTTAATGAAATAGATATGCTCCTTAATACGTCATTGTTTGTGTGCGCCATCATAGCATGCATAACATTGACTGGGAGCCAATTGACGGCCGTTTTATCTGGAAATGATATCCACGAAAGCCAGATGTGAGTGACTCAACAATAACATTTTCCAGGTCGTGATCGCCACGTGGCCAGTGGAGAGGAAGCATCTGAATAACGTGATTATGACGTCACGCATGCCTAGGTGGCCTTGAAATAAGCTGCATGACAACGTTTGCACGACTTCGCGGACGTGTAACTCAGAAACTAGAGGGGTTTAGGTCTTAAGAAGGGTAGGACTGTGAACTGCACTCAAGGATCTTCAATATGACTATTTCAGTAAAAAAAAAACACACAAATGTAGAACATGTCCTTTCACACTCAGCCAAGGCAGATCCCGGTAAAAAATCTTTAAAAAAATGGTGACGTTAACAGGCGGATATAATGCTAATTAGAACCCCAGACCCACGTTAGGATAACGTACCCAGGCGCCTTGCCACATCATCAAGCAACCAAGCCGATGGGCAACCACACCATAGCGACACGGGAGGACTACGTCGCTACCCAATCTCCAAGACGACTTTTTCGCGGTACACCACGTGGTAGATCTGTTACGGCTTTAACGATTATCGATAATTGGGCATTACCCGCTGGCGGCCCTTCCTGCCATTTTCATATACGACTTCTGTATACGGCAGTTACTACCCAAGCTTAACACGCGCCCGCGTGGCCGGCTAGATCCCCTTCGCTCGGTTGAGGGGTCAATTTGACTACCCCTGAGATCTCGGGAACTAAGAAGACTAGAAACACCAAATTTACAGGATATTTTGACTTGTACAGGAACTCACACAGGTGAAAGTTTTAACTTTCTAGGTCATGACCTTCAGGTCAATTAAGGTCAAACAAGGTCAAATTCTAGGCTGGTCTCCAAAAAGCCCCCAGAACCTAGGTAACTTCTTCTAATCAAAAGATCAAAAGCCCATTTGAGGCAAGTGACCTTGTTCGACCTTTTGAAGGTTATGGTGACCAAAGTCATACAAGACTGCTCTGAGTGTTGCATTTGAATAAGCGACAAAGATTACGGTAGGCAGTATGCTCATAAAACAAAATGTCGACCTGGGTCATCTAAGATCAATGACATTTTCTGACCTCTAAAAAGTCTATTGAAGATGTATAACGCGGTTCCTGCTATCAATAAATTTGAAATGAGCACTGCAAACTATCTCATACAGCAAGCCCTAAAGTAATGAATCAGGTTGGTTGTGACCTTGGTCTGACCTTCATGCCCGACCGTAGGTCAACACAATTTGCTCATTCAGTATATGCGATGCCTAAGAAAGCATCCCAGAGATGCATGGCTTCGCCAAACACTCCATTACTGTATCAGATTTGACAATTCCCTAGAAATTGCCTTCGCTGAAACCATGGCCTGACTTTGACCTGCCATAGTTCAGTGACCTTACAAGATACATCTAATTTTTTTATGCAACGATCCGCTATTCAATGGTCTACGACTATGCAAGATGTGGCGCGGCTACGCCGCGCCGTTCGGAAACCATTTTGGAAAAACCTTCGGGGTATCAATTTGACCCCCACCCGAGCGCGTGCTAAAGGGAATGCTCCACATTTGAAGATGTTGAAACAAGCATCAAATATGATGAAACAGGTCACTTATAGCTGTTGGTATACTTCTGGATGGAAATGACTGTTACGATAGGGAACACAACTTGTCTTTCTAGTAAATATGCCGCTCAATGCGTCATTGATTGCGTCATCGTACCTTGAACAACATTGATTGAGAGCTAATTGAGGGCCGTTATGTTTGAAAATCGTCTTTTTGAACGCCAAATATGAACGACCCAATTTTTTTTCTTGACCCTGATCTCCGTATGGACAATTGCACTGCAGGATTTGAATGACGGAATTATGACGAGTAGTACATTGCGAATTGCAGTCGGTACTTCAGTCAGGGCTTTTAAGTGAAATCCGCACCTCCACCAGCTCTGGCTGCTGAGGCTTGTCACAAAACGTGAACAACTGCCAAAAAAACGGGCAACTGTGCTTAAACGCTACTGTGCACGTGGCACATGTCAAGCACAGCCTCACACGCAATAGCACGCAATTCCCTGTTCGAACATCTATCGCAGCGGGCCAATTTCGCATCGCTCCGGCCCGCGGTTGCCGAGATGCGGCCGCAGCTTCGAACGGCCGCTCACCGGCTTTGGCGCAGCTCGCTTTTTCGAGCCGCCCATGCATAACCGATGGCTAAAAAAGCAATTTGCAACGCGCGCCACGCGCCACCCGCTGATCGCACCGGCACGAAACTCACTGTGATGCGTCGTCACGTGCGCACGTGCACCGTGTCAAATTTGTGCTTTTAAGCGATCAGCCGTTTGATTTGTGCAAGGGTCAGATAGCAAATATCGACAGACAGAGACTGACACACCCTAGTAAAGTATAGTATTCAACCAGTTAATTGCTTCCTAATCAGCCGGTTTATTTTTGCATCTCATCGATCACTGAGCCAGGAGATACGAAGAAGGAAATCGTTTTTTTAAGATTTGATGCGAACCCTTTGAATGGATGGATTTCCGGGATCAGAACTCACGCTAAGCAGTGCTTGTCGTGTGAGCCCTGACCCCTACCATCCGATCGCGCAATTCCAGGCAACGGCAGAATTTAGTGGCGAAAGCTTAACGTGCCGCAATGCTCGGCACGGTCCGTCCTGCCCTCTGACGTCAACTGACCTTTAGCGCGACCGCTGCCACCGGCCGCAGGCCATACCTGTCAAGGGCAAATAGCGAGCGCCCTAAAGCGACTCGAACCTACCCCGCCACGGGTGGGTGCATCGGAAGGCAGGCGCTCTAACCAACTGAGCCACCGGGACGGACTAGACGAAGGCCTTTGAATATAATATCTTACTTAAAAGTCAAGTTGCCAAAATGCTGATCCTGCAATGTTCACCTCGGCAAAAATTTTGTTCACGGACATATGTTCTCTATAATAAGAAGAGGCAAGCTGGCTTGTTTGCTATCTGTGCAAATTTGAACGTTTCTCGGAATTCGAGATGGTGGCCGCCGCCATCTGGAATGTTCATCAATTTTCTTATTTTGATCTGGATGACACAGATGTTTGTTTCATACCTGTTATGGGACGTTATCATCAGTGGCGAACCCATTGCTAGGCCTCTTTTTGTGCCACAAGGTCTAATTTAATGTCAAATCAGAAGTCAAATATCAAACTCAGAGTAGACCTTTGACGTACAGTGTCACGACCTCTAGTGACCTTGAACGTAGTACTATCAGCCACCACCCATCACATTCCTCTAATGCTTTCATAGTCATCATCACCATGTGCACCTAGCTCCCCTGCGTTTTCTGCGATGTCCATCTGTTTGCTGGTGCAACGGCTATAGCATGCGATTTCTCCGTAGCACTTGCAGCAATCTGTGCGCCAAAGGCCTGCACAGCGGTTGTTGCAGCTGCAGCGTGCAATGCTGCATGCATTGCTTTCAGCGATGCTGCTGCAAGTCATCACATCCAGGAGCGCTTCATAAGTAACTGCTGCTGTTCAGACGGCCGATATGATGGCGGAGGTTTCGATGCTCCAACTGAAGTTGCAATATCTCTATCTTCCTGTCTTTCCAGAGGGAGGGGACCCACGAGAAGCTCCTTCGGGGGGCGGGGGTTCTAAGGGTGTAGTGGGCTAGCAGAGTCTCTAAACTATCAGTAAGACCTTCTGCAGTCTAAGAGACTGGCCAGACGAAGTGGCACGGCAGCTGACCGAGGCCAACCAGCATATGATCTGCTAGCACTGTGGTCTCGCTGTCCGGGTGTCACCAGACATACATGCCCGTTAGAAGCTTCTCCCTGGCACGACGGGGAACGTGCCTCATCTGTCTCACATGTCAGCTAATTTAGTGGGCATAATTGTGGTAACCTGCCGCGAAGAAATACGGCAACATTGCCTCGAGACAGTGATATTACAAGAAGGAAGCTGTCGTTTCACATTCCGCGCAGGAGCATAAGCGCCAACAGTGTAGGCTTGAAGAGACATTTCACTCACGTGCCTCTGGTGAGGTGCTCTTTGGCTGCCTCCAGGTAGTTCATCAGCTGCTGGTATGAATTGGTCCTTTCGTTTACAACCTCTCCAGCAGAACGACAATAGTGAGGTATCCCCTTTGCGACTCACCCACCAGGCTATGAAGCTGCAGCGCTGCAAGGGGCCTTCTAATCTGAACACAACTCCGCTGCCGACGACGACTCTGCCCACTGAAGAGTCACGGTTTCAGTTCACTGTCGTCAGGTTCAGTCAGCAGTGAAACGCAGCATGGCTGTCGGAAGTCTACAAGACGGAGAAGCCGGCCGAGTGGATGCTCAGCAAGACCGACTAGTGGCGGGCTCTGCCTCTTAGTCTGAGACACTCGTGGTGTTCGGGGCCGATGGTCGACCTCGCCGCCTGAACAGCCAGACACCCTTCAGTTTATGCTTGTGTCTCGAAAGGTCTCTCAATGCTCTATGGATGCAGCACATCCATCTCACAGCCGACATCTGCTCATATCAGACTGCATGCCTAATCTAATTCAACGCCCGTCAGCGCCGAACCTCATACTTAAACCACACGGGCATGATGCACGCTCGTGGTGCACGGGCACACTTCACACGAGCATGTTGTATCCTCTCGTGAGTGTCCTGATCTGTGTAAGAATA
>NW_023596545.1:8998836-9011336 GCF_011947565.3 Pollicipes pollicipes
GTACTGAAGCATGACATTTGTGCGCTGGCTTTGGCATTCTTATTGCATTGTTGCAGTCTTTAGAGGGCAATCGGTCAATCATTTCAACAAAAGGATCTACCGAGCACTGCAGCTGAAAACAGAGCTTTAACCAAATAGCTGAGCCAAGGTATTGTACCAGTAGCAGGAGCTGAGTTGGCCGATCATTTTCCAGAGTAAAGAAAACTGCAAAACTTTTTTAAGATGAACACTTGTAATTATGGTGAACAGGGGCAGCACTTTAGAGGACAAGAAGGTATGCTTCCGCCTCCCCCCCCCCCCCCCCGCTCACAGATTCGGACAACACTTACCATCAACCCAGTCGCGGTGCATCCACGTTTTCCCTCCCCCAACCCCCACCGCACCCCTCCCCGACCCATCTAAAGGGTCGGGTAGTAAACTGGTATCCTAATAGGGGAATAGATAACTGTTGGGTATCTTTGACATCAAAGGTGGGCAATGAGACAGTAACATGAGTAGGTACCTACCTGCTGGCAATGTAATACGGACACTATATAGCAAATATCTGCACAACGATACACACATAAGAGCTAGTGATGATGTAGACGGGTGCGTCAAGCCCATGTCAATATTCCGTGCCCGTTGCTGGAATGCGTGATAGCCCATTTCTAATATCTGCCTAGCTAAGATCACTCCAGACCATATTCAGAACCGAACGAGTGGACGAATCTTATCCAACCTCCAGAACTCCTCGGGCTACTTAACGCGCGAGCGGTGGGACGCGCAAGGAACGAGAAACGGACGCAACAAGGCGGATGAACACTTTGGCACGCACTAGGCGACTCTTTGTGAAGGTGTCATGCCCACTCTGAAGGCGTCATTCTCAAAACTGGGTGGTTAGTTTTGCGCTCTTCAAAAGCTCCAAGGTGCTGTAGGAGTCGGCAAGAAACTTACGGGAGCCATGTAATTGGCAATTAGTCTGGCGCGACTCCCTTTGAGGATGTCGGGCGTTCAGGCTCCTATTACGGTGGTCCAGTGTAATGTGTACTCTGTGTGAAAACTGTTTCCAGCATTGGTATGCTTTTCGTAATGCTCTGCATGGTCATCGTCCCACATCTCCACTGCGCCTGCTGCTCCATGGCTCCATAAAGGGGAAGTCTAAAAGTCAAAGGGGAAAATCAAAATGACGAGAAGTCAAACAGCGAGAGGTCAAACAAGATAAAATGAAATACAGGAAGTCCGAATGGTAAACGTCAAAAGGACAGAGATAAGTTGAAGAAGCGAAAATTAGTTGAGCGGTAATTACTAAAGCGTCTCATTCGTCGCAGGTTTAATGAACCCATGCAGCACGCTAACAACTAGACAAAGAAGACCCCTTCGGCGATCTTTTTTGCTTGAAATGACACACACAGGCTAAAAACCAGGTCAGTACGGCTCTGCACCCTTTTAGAACTTGTATTCATATACAGCGCACAGGACCATCCAGACAAGAAAATCAGTTAATCTATTGTTATAAGACGTCGGCGAACAGATATCAGCGTGAAGCGCTTTTCATGACCAATTATACGAATGTGATAAGTGTATTCACGTGCGGTATGTTATTTGAAATTGTTTGCATGCACACGTGGTGTGTGTTTAATAGAAGTAATTGGCATTCTGGCGCATTTTCTATATTTGTATGCAGAACTCTGTGTATCAAAACGAAGATGTCCTGGCCAGAACCCTGGCGTACATAGGGTTTACGAATGCATTAAGGGCTGTGGGTCCGTTCCCCGTCCAGGAGGGTGGAGGCGAGGGGAAAAGGGTAAAGCCCCGCTTCCGCTTGTCCGATGGAGTCCAGCCCAATGACGGTCTCGGAAGTGTGCGAAAGGTGCAAAGGGCTTCGGGAGCAGGAGAGCAAGAGCACTCTGCGCGATAATAGGCGTTTTGACACGCAATGATTTCTAGTCACGCGATGCCGTAAACTTTTGAGTTAATGCAAAACTTAAGAAACAAGTACAAAAAAACACGGCACGGCTGCTCGTTGTATCCATATGGAATGCAGATTTCTCAAATGGCTGTTTTTCAGCAAAAGCAACAGATTACATTTGAGGAATTCAGATGGCTTTAACCACGGTTGTTTCATGGAAAAATGAGACATGTTCGCCCGGCAGTCACGATTCTGGCATTCAAACTCGATTAATCCCAGTTGGAGTATTTGTGACGTCCATGGAGACTGATTGGGGAATTCGGCGTGGGAGGAAAGCTTTGGCCTCGGAGTGCGGTCAAAAATGATGAGCCATGACTAATGTCCTACTGAAGGCAGGATGACCACGACCTCCGGTGTGAATAAGGAGCCCCCAGTCCGGTGAAAGGCTTATTTATTCCGGCCTCCTGGTCTGGACAGGGGCCTTTAGGATCATGTCTCACAATAAGTGATCCTGATCCCGACCACTGGCAAATCACAACGCCCTGACCACTGGTCTGATAACGGAGGGCGCATCCTCATCCGGAATAGGGTCCTCTGATTTACCTATGGAGCCTCCGGAGTCCCTCAACAAAAAACGAGGCCTAAACCGAATCAAGACTTGACTTATTCCAAAAGGGTGCCTCCTGATTCAGCAAAGTAGCCTCTTGATGCAGAAAACTGCTTCCTGAACCCGATGAAGCCCCTTCTAGGCCAGCCATGGGCCTCCTCAATATTATAATACATGTATGACTGCAAAACTTTCAGGTTGGCTAGAAGAAGACTACCATAACGGATGCGGCACATGCATGTTATTGTTCCCTGCCTCTCAGCAGGAGACTTACAAATCTCAGCCTGCAAGCCTAGACACTCGACCTTATCGCAGGGCGGAGAGCACAGAGGGCGCGAGGTGCCCCAGATTGGCTCCGCAAAGGGCACCATAGCGCCCGAGTTCTTCTGAATCCAGAACCTGCCTTATTGTGGAACATCTTAAGGTTTTTTATCGCTGAAGGTCTGTATTTTTATTGTGTCCTCTGGACTTCTATTCACCCATCTTGTACTGTTGCTGTTGCGATTTCTTTTTAGATGTATGCAGCTGACCCTGATCCTCTTTTACTTATTGCTGCATACTCGTTGCTGACTTATTGTGTTTGGCCTGTCGTTGCGGATTTCATCTGTGACATTTTATCTTTTAAAATTGTTTTTTATCCATGCTCTTAGCCCTGGTCCGTCTTAACCTACATCCCGTTTGACCTTTTGCTTATTTTACCTTTAGCCCTCTCCATATCCTAGTTTTGCCCTTTTTGCTTATTTTGCTCATTTGACGTTAAGTCCCTTTAACAGTCGCGTCCTGAGATATTTCGCGTTCTGCTCTTTGTCCTTGAGCTTTTGACCTTTGACTTATTTATCCAGTTACCCCGTCCTAGTGCTCAGCTGTTGACAGGCCGCGCCGCTCTTCCTCGTGGCCGTCTCGGCGTCGCGCGTCGCACCGGTCGGCTACGTGACCTCCCACCCCCCTGCCGCGAGCGGCAGAGGCCGCCGCCGCCGCCCGGCCGCCGCGCCGCCGCCGCTCGCGCCGCGTTAGCAACCGGACGGCGGAGACACGGATGAGGGCCGTGCCGTCAGATAGCTGAGTTTGGGCGAGCGGCAGCGCAGCGGCGGGGCCGGCCAGCGGGGCGCCGCACGTGAGTAGGCTCGGTCGGCCTCCGGGCAGGGAGCCTTCGCGCCGGCCGGCCCGCCGCCCCCGCGCCTCACGCTCGGAGGTTGTATGCCGAGACGGGGAGTGACGAGCCAGGACGACCAGTGCGGTCGGCGTAATCGCATTAGGTTTGGGGTACCCAAGACCTGCTGCTTTGCTGAGGTACGGCAACAACGGTAGCGGCCGGGGCCAGGTATGTTCCGTGCAAGCTGTGCTTGCGGCAACATGAGAAACACGTGCTGTGTTGTGTTGATTGCTTCCGGGAATGGTGTGCGAACTATTTGGCGTCAAGGCTGAGCCGATCAAAAGGAGAAATGAATAGAAAACTCTGGAAGTAAGCCGCCTCAGGATGCGCTCATCCAGTAGAAAGGCGACTTCACTTATGGTAACTTTATAAGCAGTTGCATTTCTTGTTGCATTTCTAATTTTGTATTTTGCAGTGGCATCTAATGATATTTTCAGTTCAGCCTGGAATACATTAGGCGTTGTTTCATTTATTTTGTTATGCTGGTTTTATTTACTTCATTTTCAACGGGATATTGTATCACATTTATATCTATCGATCAATTTTTACTATATTCGATCCGGTCTTATGAATTGATGACAACTGAGCCTTCTCTGGTAATGCTCGCCTGGGATGCTCAGCGCCGGGCAGGGACAGGTACAGATAAGAAGCACGGATGAGGTTCGGGCATAGGCCACAGCAGCCTGTTATCGATACACAACAAATGACGGAATGAACGAACAGAGGAGAACAATATTTGATGAACATCCTACGCTTCCCTGCCGAGCCCTGTCAAGGCTTCTGGGGCTTCATCGGTTCGGCTGCAACCAAGACTGCCTTATCACCGAATGTAAATGGGCGTGTGTCCATGCAGAGTTCGCACATAACCTGAAACAGTTGTACCCACAAACGAAACACTAAACTACACAGCGCAGTAAAACAAGTTGTGATGGTATCAAGGCGTTCAGTTGTGTATAATTCTGTTGGCAGAACACGGCGCCGATCCTGTGAGGGTGAAGACAGCTTTGAGCATGGCAGGGCAGACATCTGTCGTTATAATGGCGGAAGACACCGGTACCTACATCACCAGGTGGGAACCAGGAACCAGGAACCAGGAACCAGTCTGGGCCCAGAATAGCAATACGTCATGTGTAGTGCTAGCTTGCAGCAGAATCTCGATAACACTACACGCAGCACTGTCCTCTCCAGTCGTGCTGCAGCAGGATTTTAGCAACATCATCGCCTTTTTGGCTATATTTTTCAAATTAACTTACCTAATGGCCTGCTTGAATAATTTTCCCGGATCACAGATATGCCTTGACAAGCAAGACTTCTGTGCCCCTTACCGCCGACCTCCACACGAATAGCCTAAGCCGTACAAATCCGTTCTCCGCTGCACACTGTCCTTACCCTTCCACCTCCTCCCCCCCCCCCCCCTGAAGAGTACCCTTTGTTTACTTACTCATCTGTTTAAGTGTTTACATCTTATCAAAAGTAGTTGGCTCCACATAAATTGCATGGTTTTTAAACCAAACACAATTTAATCTACCGATAACAATACATCCACTTTAGTAACTGGATGTTTTGTCCATATAGTATGAATCAACGCATCAACATCTCCGCAATGTACGTGTGTTGTCAAACCGGCGTTCGTGACTACACAATCCTTCAAATGCAAACGGTATCTACACGGTGCCAGCAGCATATCTAAGACGGCCCACACATGGCCATGTCGTTTCACTCATGGATTGAGTATGACGTGCTTCGTTATCGAAGCGATCTGTGAAAAATGGGCATGCCCATCTTACCCACCCGGCGGATAGACAGAACGTTTGCTCTTCACTGGGTTTACCGAGCACCGCATTGCTTTCCTAGAAGGCCATCTTGAAAAGTCGGCAATCGCAAGCATTGCTTGACTTCTGTTAAGGAGGCAATTCCCACTTCGGCTGACGTCACCGCTGTGGCAAGAGCACTAGGAAGCGGAAGCTAATTGAATCGCAGGCCATGGAGCAATTTAAACCTTCCCTGAACAAAAATACAGGTTTTGAGTGGAGGCCGGTCTTGGAAAGCAGCGTTAAACTCAGGAACAGAAACAAACCTAAGTGGGTCGCGACAACTTGAAATGAGTTCCGTGAGCCCGGCTGATTGTGGATCCGTCAGATAAGGCTGCTGCGTGCCTGGGCTTTCTGAGAGTAGTATATGTGTCTGTCCCGTTGTGCCTGTGTTCACCTGCCCATCGGATAGTTGGCAAGAGATGCATCTGCACTATGACGTTTGTAAGCAATGTGAAAGCTGGATGTGTGTATAACTTGTATCTACGCAGGTTTTTTTAGAACATCTCTGTCATTTTGGTACCGGAATGATTGCAGCAGGATTTTTTCCTACGTGTATTGCATCTTGAAAACTTTTTAATCTCCAAATAATCCATCACCTGGAGAAGAACCGATAGGGTGGTCTGAACACTTGTGGAGAAAGCTTTACATTTTCTTCTTAACACGTGTAGTGAAGGGCCTCTGAAAATTTCGCGCAGCGGAGGAAGGGTGCGGATCTCGCCCCCCCCCCCCCCAACCATCTCCAGAAACCGAAAGAGGTAGAGTAAGTTAACTCCCAGAGTGGGTAATTTCTGCAGGGAGCGCCGTTGCGTAAAACCACAGTGACCCTAGGTCAATATCTTCACAGTCAAATGGCATCAAACATGTCAAATGTATTTTGCATGGTTTAGCTTGCCACCTTTGCGAATCTCTGCGCATTTGCTTATACGTACTGAAATGGGACTAAGGTGTTGCTTGTGATATGATATACCATCAAATAAAATGTAGCACGTGACCCTACCCGCTCCGAGTGGGGTTATCGGCCGCCTTATTGGCTGACCGGCCGGACGGCTGGGCGCCGTCGATTTTCTGAAGAAACTGCTGAATTGCACAACAATAATGAATGAAATTTGCAAACGCTTCGCTTCATAGGAGTAAAAGACACGGACTGCCAGTACATCTGGGAATAACTCAGCAAAATGACATGACTCAAATATCAGTATTTATGTTTATAGCAACCATGCAATTGACCTGGATTATCCCATTGACCCATTATGAATTCGACCTGAATTGACACCGGTGGCCCAACATGACCTTTAGCGTTATAGCGTATAGTATTATCGACCAAGAAAGTTGCCAGCGTTGTCAGGGACACATTCCACCGCTGCAACCGTACCGGGAGCGCATCAGAGCTCATTCTCACACTCGGACGCTGGCTATGTCACCGACTTTGTCAGCCTGTTACTTCACGATTTTCGGTCGACTTTCGTCTCCCATGCTTTAAACAACGTACTAGGCTTTTTATTTCGAGGTAGGTCAAAAATACACATGTGCCCATTCACTCCGGAGATGTTTACGAAGAAACGGGAGGCGTTGGCGGATTTTGCCCCTCCCCTCCACTGAGGGTGTTAACATAGCGCGAAAAACTCCAAAACATATAGCGTCTTAAAAATCAATATGAGATTATGCACCACTACACGGCAGTAAATGTCTTTATTCATTTTCGGTAAAATGCGGCATTTTAGGTTGGTTTCGAACCGACATCTTTGGTAGAGGGGGGGGGGGGGGGGGGGGGAGAGCCTTCGGGGTAACCCCGTCTCTCAGGCTGGGGCACCAATCAGGGAAGGGAGGGGATCAAAATGACATTTGCAGGAGACCAGCTGACCTGAAAGTGACATTTTGAATGGAGAGACGTCAGAAATGTGCTTTCTAATCGGCAAAATTTGAAGAATTTGTATGGTGTGGAAGTTAGAAAGGACGTGTCCTCTCCCTCCCCAAAATTCACACCCATGACTGTGCGTGCAGCCATTCCGGCACATGTGAAAACACCACTAGTGTAGGCGAAAATCTGCTACAAAGCTACCAAATGAGAGAAGTTTTCTCGCTAAGCTGCTAGGCCTTCAAAACACTAAACGTAAACATCATGCGGCGCTGCGGGTGCGCGACGGGGTGGCAGCCAAGGCTCTATAATAACAGCGCAACAGCGGGTGGCAGCTTAGTCGTTTAAGTTCTTGAAGTCAGCTAAAAGATCAGAAGGTGGCGATGCTGAGCGAAATGGGCGAATTGCACAAAGTGGGACTTACAGGACTTTCAAGTGTGCGGCTCTGGTGAGATTACCACTTCCGGTTCTCCTCAAACGAAGTGTTTGGAGTTTGATGTAAGAGGAGTTTGACATGAAATAAGTCTCGCCCTGACATGCCGTTTTTCATAAAGTGGACTGACAGCGTAATGAAGCGGGCTGATGGTGATATGTCAGGATGAAAGGAACATCTCTTCTCGATTTACTTTTAGGATTTCCTTTTTGCTGATTGTCACTATGTGCTGTGCTGCACTGTGCTACCGTCGTTTTTCTTGCCGTCTCCCGTCCCGTACTGTTATTTTCTCCTCTATCCTGTCATACCTTGTCCCCTCTCACTCTGCCAAGGACGCTAACCTGTCTTCTTCTGCCTTGTTGTCATTTATCCTTCATCTCTTGTCTTCTGGCTGCCACGCCATGCCCGGTGATGGTGAAACCTTAATGGCGGCTGGAAGACGGAAAAATGTTTGTGATACCACACCCCAGTCTTGCCTGTATGACTACTTTTAAATCTTCCAATACAAAATTTTATTTTTAGTTCAGGTTCTCTCTTCCAGATTCCAATCTCGCCTCTTCAACCCTGATAATCACTGCGTTCTCAGAATCGTGATTACGCCCGTGCCAAAGAAGGAAAAAATCATTCCACCGGTACGCTGTATCAAACATGTTTGTGAATACCTGTCAACCTGTTTTATGTCGCGCTTCTCTGACTCGTTTTTGTATGTCGACAGCACCTACTTCTTCAGGCACGCGACTTTTGTGTCAACTACGTATTTGTCATGCCTGTCGCACTGTCTTTACGGCATTAGCTGCTTGGGAGCAAAAAAGTTATTTGAAAGCTTTGCAACACATTTGGTTAGAAGTGGCGTTGTGATGTCTACCGGAATAAATACGCTGGCCCTGTTCCAAACGCATTATGCCTAACGCTCGCTGTGTACCGTGACTGTCGTTCTGACCACTGTACTTGTAATTGTATGCAATTCTATGCGATTGTTTATGATATTTGAAAGAGCGCAGTATTTGCTCTGGAACAGTTAAGGCACTGAGAAACAAGATGCGCCGACCTCCAAAAGCATTGCGGTTAATCTTCTTGGCACTGTCAATATCAAGCTATGAGATCTTGAACCGTCTTTTCCTGCGGAGGAAAGCGCCACTGAATAAAGCAGCCCGAAGGTGAGGAAAGTATGGCATCGGACCTTGTCTTTTATCGCACGCACACTGTTGTGCGCTCCGGAGCATCCCAGCCCACAGGACTGCCTGGCAAGCCGTTGACGTGTTTCGTCAGCCCCGGTACCTCAGCCCCGCACCGTTTAGCAGTCCCGTACCTCTGAGCCGTACCGCCGGCCGGCAGCCTCTCAGCACCGCAGCGGTCCACCGCCGTACCGCCGTTTCCCAGCTCGGCTCCAGTGCGGCACCGCTCGGAGCCTGCCCCTAGCGACCAGGAGTCGACGGGCCGAGGCGGCGCCATAAAATACCTGCAGCCGCTAACGAGAGCCGACCGTCCGCGGCTGCGCTCGCCCGCCCGATCCAATCAACCCGCGCGATTATGCATGAAAATCGACTGCGGCGCGACCGACCAGCCTGACCTGGAGGGCGCCGGGGCAGCGACAGCCCGCTCAGAGAAGACGTGCATGCCGGCCCGGACGGCGACACTGGCATCGCTGTGGTGGTCCAAACCGGACTGCAATGTCATTGGTGCCGCTATGGTGTGACAACATGCCGGCTACGGATGTTAGTGGTGTTGCAGTGTCATGTAACGGTTGGGCTGTCATTGCTGCCAACGTGGTGTTGCATACATACTGGGGTGTCACGATGCCACATCGGCGGGCTGTATCAGCTAGAGACGTTACTGGTGCTGCAGTGGTGTGGTGGAGTGTCGGTGGTGATCTGGCACTGTGTCTTATCGCCTCGTTTGTCAGTGGCGCTGCAGTAGGACTTACCGACTTGGGTGCCACTGGTGTTACAGTGGCTGGGGTTTTACTGGTGCTACGGTGGCTGGGGTCTTACTGGTGACACGGTGGCCGGAGATGACTGGTATTACGTTGGCTGGGGTTTTACTGGTGCTACGGTGGCTGGGGTTTTACTGGTGCTACAGTGGCTTGAGTTTTACTGGTACTACGGTAGCTGGGGTGCATTTAATGCTTCGGTAGGTGGGTGTTACTATGGCTGTAGCGGTGAGAGAAGGGTTGTCACTGGGACTGCGGTCATGGGGTGTTCCTGGTGTTGCAAAGGTGGGGTGTCACTGGGGCCGCGAGCACGTGACGGTGTCTCCGTGCCAGGTTACAGGAGTACGTCGGTAGTAAAGAGGTGGTAGGCCCGTCACCAAATTGCATGCCTGGTAATTCAGCTCATTTAAGGAGCCAGCTTCTACTTAAGGGTAGCAGATGGGTACAGCATCTCGCGTGCGGTTTGTAGGCGGTGATTTTGACCGTGATGCCGTGATCCGGGACAAATATGCAATTATGCGACATTTTTGCACGTGATGACTTAAAGCAATCAGGGTATTTCAAAATGTGTGAATGCCTGTTCTCATTTCTTCTTTCCCAACGAGTGTCATGTACACACACAAACTAACAACGCTGGTTTGACATCAACTGGCTGAAAATGTTTTCCTCTTTACAGTTTTTGCGGTTTAAAACCGACTGACAAAAACTTCTGGTGGCATTGGTCGCTGAAACCACGGCAACAACTTCGGGAAATGTTCCACATTTGAAGATCAGCTCAGCCAAGCATCAGATATGCTAAAATTGGCTCACTTGTAAGTATTCATATGCATTCAAGTCCATCACATTGCTCTAGACAACACATTTTCACTTTTCAATAAGTTTGCTTCTTTGCATTGAAGTTCGTTGATGCCAGTTGAATTTCGTTGATGCCTGAAATTGTTCTGACGTACGCCGGCCACGAATAGCTCGATGATGATAGCTGTCGCGCCATTGAGCACTCCATGACCAATGAGGTGGCAGTATTTGTATGACGTGTCTATTACATCAAGCATGCTTGGGTGACCTTGAAATCGTTTGCACAAAACAGTTTGCACAAGATCGTGGGCTCAAGCTCCAGAACCAGCATAGGGGCTGTAAACTGCACTAAATGATCTTCAAATCTCTGTATAAAATCTCATACAAATGTGGAATACTCCCCTTACGTGCAGTGAAGCATCTTGTTAGAACATGATCAATCAAGTGGGACCGCACAAAAAATGGCACCGGTGTTAGCTTTATCATGATACGTTGTTTGGGAAATAGCGACCGCACGTAAGTAAGGACTTACGAATAAGATCGGCTGAGAGGCAAATTGTTCAATGTTAGAGGTTGTAAGATGCAAGCATTACGCTGCACTTTACATCAGGCAAGTAATCGCAAATATGCGCCATCCATATTTTGCTCATAAGCTACTAGTAGTCGGGGTTGGCACTGTCAACCTTAGGCTCTTGAAGGAGACGACTGAAACATTGTAAAACCAGCCCAGTGATAATATTAGGTATCTGTCCTTGACACCTGTTTGCACGACCATTGATTCGGCGTGTTATTCCATAAATCCAGACCATTTCTTGGAAAAAAGACATCTTCAAAGGTGCTGGATAAATGTCGTGCACAGGTGAAAACAACTGACTTCATTCTTAAAATTCAGAAATGAACTTCACCTTTCACCTTGACAAAGTGCTGGATACATCGTGTAGGCGTATGTAAAGCTTTCTTTGCACTTTACCTTTACTGCCCTGGGAGAAAGATTACAACTCATGAAATACTCTACAGCCGGTTATGACTCAGTCTAAGCGTCGCACAGGATGCGAGACTTGTCTGATTAGAAATAATTAAGTTGTCGACTAGGAATCCCTAACCATGTAAAGTAAGTAATGTAATATTTTGTTTCATGTTTAACATTATTGTTATCGTTATTTTATTGAGCAATTGTAATGCGATGTACTTAATAATGTAAGTATTCCTTGCATTGGCATTCACATTTCAGCTGCTTTCAAGGATAATGTTGGGTACATGGATGACAAGGATGCGGGATGAAGATTAATGAGGACATTTTAGTTTCGCAGGTAAAGATGTGCAATGTGGGGGGAGACATGTGGCAAGCAGTGGAAACGTGTCGGTTGTTAACAAACCAGATGCATTAGCTCAAGATTCAGTGCGTGACTGACTGACCGCCCGACTGAGTGACTGCCTGACCGTCTGACTGACTGTCCTACTGGCTGACTGACTGTCTGGATGATAGAGAAACAGTCAGTCAGCCAGCCGAGGAGCCGATCAACTGAAAAAAGTAGTCTGATTCGCACATCAACAATCACAAGTCACCGAACATTTACAAACATGCGTATATGTACCATGCACATATCAACACTGTACGAGCATGAGCTTAAAGACGTGCCTTTCATATGGTTGATGATTTAGACTTCCTATGTGGTCGAACGCCGCCTCCCTTGCCAGGTGTATCGTACAAGCGCTCTCCACTTGCCAACATTCTCGTTTTATCCCGGAGTTGACCATGCTCGCCTTGCTCCTACAAGTAGTTTACAAGAGCGCTCCTGTGTATACGATGCTACATACATCTGTCTAGTTTTCCTTCATTGGTGTCTCCAATTTTCTGTCTCCTACAAATATATTTACGTTCTATTACGTTTATATGGATATTAAACTGCAACACAACTTCCATTCCTAGCCGTGTTGATCCGTAACAAGGTGACAAATCTAGCTCCGACGTTTCCAGAAAACGCAGTCGCTCTGACATGTTCCTTCAGGGGACCTCAAACCACA